>NW_022589707.1:11703762-11929653 GCF_004348235.1 Phoca vitulina
TAAATAAATAAATAAATAAATAAATAAATAAATATCTTTTTAAAAATGTGAATTACTTTCTCAACACACTGGAGAAACGAAAACTCCATTTTTCTGTCTCTGTGAGCTTCAGTTTTTCCATATCGATACATGATTAGTCTGACAACCACTCAGACCAGTTTTGTAACTGACTCTGATTCAATTCCATTTCCTCCCAGTTAGCAAATTTTCCATTTTTACAAACAAATATCCTAAAGGGAGCAGACCTTTTCATTTGGTTTTCATTTGATTTTTTTGAATACCCAAAGTAAAACAAAATGGATTCTAAAAAAGAATATATGAGATATTTTAACAAAATCTTTTATTTTAGGGAAGCCTGTGTGGCTCAGTCAGTTAAGCATCTGCCTTCGGCTCAGGTCATGATCCCAGGGTCCTGGGATTGAGTCCTACGTGGGGCTCCTTTGCTCAGCAGGGAGTCTGCTTCTTCCTCTGCCTGCCATTCCCCCTGTTTGTGCACACTCGCTCTCACTCGCTCTCTGACAAATAAATAAATAAAATCTTTTTAAAAATCATTTATTTTATTTTATTTTATTATTTTATTTTATTTTTTTAAAGATTTTATTTATTTATTTGAGAGAGAGAGAATGAGAGACAGAGAGCATGAGAGGGAGGAGGGTCAGAGGGAGAAGCAGACTCCCTGCCGAGCAGGGAGCCCGATGCGGGACTCGATCCCGGAACTCCAGGATCATGACCTGAGCCGAAGGCAGTCGCTTAACCAACTGAGCCACCCAGGCGCCCCAAAAATCATTTATTTTAAATTCTGTTGGAAATCCACCCTGCTTTTCTTATTATCTTGATTAGGTAACTAATGATTTCTTTTTTTTCCCTTTTGAAATGATTTGAAATAGTAGGAAGAGCTTTCCTTTCTGACATGATGCCCCATCACCCTTGAATACTTGAGTGTGCAATTCTTACGTACAAGGACTTACACCTATAATTACATTACAACTATCAAAATGAGGACATTAACTGTAATTTATTAATGTCATTTAATTTCAGACCCCATTCAAGGTTTAACAGTTGTCCCAATAATGTCTTTTATAGCAAAAGTATCCAGTTCAGAATTACACATCACATTTATTTCTTGTGTCTTTTTGTATTTCTCAATCTCAATCATTTCTCAGTCTTTTTCTGACTTTCATGACTTTGACTATTTTAAAGATTACAGACCACTCATTTTGTCAAATGTCTCTCACGGTGGGATTGTCTGATGTTTCCCAAGTTTATATTTAAATTGTGCATTGGCAGGAATATCACAGATGTGATGCTGGATTCTTCTTATTGCATCCTATCAGGTGGTACACAACTTGCATTTGTCATATAACTGGTAATATTAGATTCATCACTTGATTAAGGTGGGGTGATAGGCAGAATTTTAGGATGGTGCTATGACCTTGGCCGGTGGTGTTACTCTCATGATTATGCTATGTTATACTGCAAAGGGGAGATTATCCAGGTGGACCCAATCACATCAGTCTTTTAAAACCAGAGTTTTCTCTGGCTGGTAGCAGAAGCAGAAGTCAGAGACATTCGAAGGGTGACAGGGATTCAACTCTAGGAAGGTCTACCTTGATGTGATAGAGAAGCCCCAGGGCAAAGAACTGTGATCAGCCTCCAGGTTCAGGGGACTTTTCCTGGCTCCCAGCTGACAGCCAGCCAGGAAATGGAGACCTCACTCCTATAGCTTCAAGAAACTGAATCCTGCCAACTTGAATGAGCTTAGAAGGTAGATTCCTCCCCTGTGCCTCCAGGTAAGAGTCTAGCCTGGCCGATAGACACCTTGATTTCAGCCTTGGTGGACCCCGAACAGAGAACCCAGTTGAACCCACATGGACTTCTGACTTACAGAACAATGAGATCATAAGCGGGTGTGTTTCAAGCTGTCAAGTTTATGTTAATTTGTTACACAGATACAGATACAAGAGGTATGTGCCAGGTTTCTTGACTGTAAAGTAACTCTTTCCCCCTCAGTAATTATCTTAGCTTGAGCTGCAATAGAAATTACCGGGAACTGCGGTTCTGGAGGCTGGGAGGTCCAAGACCCAGGTGAGGGCAGATCTGCTGTCTGGTGAGCCCACTTCCTGGTTTGCAGATGGCCATCTCGTCATTGTATCCTCATGTGGCTGGAGCAGAGAAAGGAAGCAAGCTCTCCCATCTCTTCTTATAAGGGCACTAATGCTATTCATAAGGCTTCTACCTTCATGACTTAATCACCTCCCAAAGGTCCCACCTCCTAATACCACCACGTTGGGGGTTAGGATTTCAACATATGAATTTGGGGCGGCGTGAGGGGGGACGCCCATAATAGTAATTAATAAGCATTTTGTAAAGAAGTGATTTAAGACTAGACAAATATCCAATTTCTCATCAAATATTTACCCACTTATTAGTTTAAGTATCAATTGACATTTCTTGGATGGATTAATTATTAATACAGTTGATAAAATCGTGGTCTTCTAAGTCCATTATTTCTTTCGCATATTAGTTAACAATATGCAGTGAGGAAGAGTTTTCGGTCCCATTTATTCATTTCAGTGTGGTCCCATGAATTCCTCTTTTATTCAGTGGGTCATAATCCATTAGTGTCATTATTAATTTTATGCTCTAATTGAGCTGGCCTCTGTGCCTTTAGGCAGGACCCCATCGTTCACTGAGCACTCCCTCACTTGCCGGTGGAAAAATCTGTGCCCTGCTGCTACCCTGAAGTCAGCCAGTTCTCCAAGTAACCTAGTTTGTTGTTTTTTTTTTTTTAATGGAGAACGACACATATACATCTATAGCTATATGGATCTTCTATGCCACCCTATTTGGAAAACCATGAGTCCACACTAATCCTAATCCAATTCCATGGAGTTCATTCTAGTTTTGTATCTTTTCATAGTTGTAACCTCTTACAATGAGAAACCTGACTGCATGGCTGACTACATAATTTGCAGAACCAAATGGAAAATGAAAATGCAGAGCCCTTGTCCCCTGGCAGGAAAAAATGCTGTTAAAGGTACTAAAAAATAAAGTTCTTTTCTTTTTTTTTCCATGGCCTCTCTCAAACATAGTGGGTTTTTTTTTTTTTATTTGCTATTTCATGTCATTTTAAGTAGAGGAAAATTTAAATTGGAAATTATTAGTATGAATTTTACTGTTTATATTGTGCAGTATCAGTTTTAAATGTAAATATGAGAGCATTTAACTCATATGCAAAATCACCAGTGTTACACAACTATATTTTGGGGCTCATACACACATATATATGTAGTTCTCACCCAACAGTGGGAAGATTGCACAAAAACTAACTCTACTGTTTTTATTTCACTTCTTGACACGCACTCATTTTCCCCACATTTGGTTCTACATTTGGCTTACAGATGAGTAAGGATGTCCTAAAAGGAAAAGGAACTATGGTTTGCCCTGTCTTTTCCTTTCTTCTACGTCATTTTCAGTGCAAGTGATCAGCTAATAAATAGAAGTACCACAAGTTAAGGACTCAACTCATGTGATTAGGTCAGGCCCACCCCAGTGATCTCCCTGTCTTAAGGTCAGCTGATTTGGGACCTTAGTTACAGCTGTAAAATCCCCTTTACCATACAATATCAT
The DNA here is from genome assembly GCF_004348235.1 of Phoca vitulina. Lineage (NCBI taxonomy): Eukaryota > Metazoa > Chordata > Mammalia > Carnivora > Phocidae > Phoca > Phoca vitulina. The sequence goes on from NW_022589707.1 coordinate 11,707,393, forward strand.
GTCAGTATTTTGGTACTATCTTATCATATTTACAAGTTCCACACTCCAGGGAAGGAGATGATCCGAGAGAGGGTCACTGAAGGCTGCCTTAAAATTTTGCCTTCTACATCTACCTTAAGATAGATAATGGCTAGAGCCCCCGAGGAAATGGTTTAATTCATTTATCATCACGTTAAGTGTGTTATCATGGCCCCTGCTGGGCCTGGCTCTGGAGAGGGAAATACCTTGTAGGCCAGATGGATAAAGGCCCGGCAAATCTTTTCAGTCACCTCAGGCAACTGGGTTCTTCTGCAGAAGCAGCACGTGTCTGTCTTCCGGAGGCACAAGGTTGCTGTCAGAGTACAGCGGCTGGCAAATGCAAAAGCATGGTGCCGGGGAAGCTGCCAGCATTCACAAAGCCCGCTGAGAAGGCTTCGCTGAGAAGCTACCTGAGAAGGTAACACAGGTGGGGAGCCACGAGAACGGATACGTACAGAAGCAAACAGGCTGTTGAGAAAAAACTGGCCTAAATATGACTCAGATGACACTGAGAGGCTATTTTAGCTTTTTTTTTTAGATTTTACTTATTTATTTGACAGAGAGCGAGAGAGCACAAACAGGGGGAGTGGCAGAGGGAGAGGGAGAAGCAGGATCCCCGAGGAGCAGGGAACTCGATGCGGGGCTCGATCCCAGGACCCTGAGATCATGACCTGAGCCGAAGGCAGACACTTAACCGACTGAGCCACCCAGGTGCCCCTATTTTAGCTATTTGGCTAACAGTTTAATACGAAAAGTAAGTTCTGTTCAAGAAAGCACATAAATGGGGTCCATTTATTCAAGAGATAGGATTAAGGAACAGAGAGGATACAGCAACAAACAGACCAGAAGTCCTGCTCTCATCGAGCTTACATTCTATTGGGTAGAAACAGAGCAAGCACACCAACAGTAAATGTTACATGTGATATATTAGATAAATAAATGGTATGGTGGGAAAGAAAACAGAGAGGAGAAAGAGAGTACCAGAGGAAATGGATTAATTTTAAATAAGGTGGTGATGGAAGGCCTTGCTGTGAAGATGGTTAGTGAGCAAGGACCAGAAGAATATCAGACGGAGAATCACCCCCATATCTGAGGGGAACACATCCCAGGCAGTGAGAATAGCAAGGGCAAAGGCCCTGGGGCACAAACATAGTGGTAAGTAAGCCCAAACCACCTATCTTGTGTTATTTTTAATGATGGTCTTCTCAAGGTCTTCTTTTTGGTCTCCATCAATTCTCCCCAATTTACCTGGGGATTGGCCCCTTTGAAACAATGAAAGGTGCTGGCAGACAGCACCATAAAGCTGAAGGGTGAGACACTTCCCGGAATTTCTGGGAAAACACCCTGCCAACAACAAATGGAGGAACAACAAGCTGGGTAGAATTAAAATAATATGTGATCAAATTCCACTGTGTAGTACATTCAGAATATTTGTTTTCTAAAGTTGAAAGGCCAATTGAATGAAAATCATTTCAAGCAACAGTGTAGGTGTATGAAATATTTAATTGAGTTGAATCCTTATTTGTTATTTTTTCAAAGGCTTAATAATTCTGATTGTAAAGATGAATTTCCCATTGTAGAAAACTTGAAAATTATGTAAAATCATAACAAGAACAAAATTCGCTTGTGACTACGTAGGAAAAAGAACTCTTTACATTTCTATCTTTTTAGATATATTTTCCTTTTATTTTAAACTTTGTTGATTTGATAGTGAAAACAGCTAGTTTTAATTTGCATTTTTGCATAGTGGTCTGAACAACATTTCACATGGTTAATTGGCCAGGTTTCATGTATCCACTTTGCTTTCTCTCAGACTTTTCTTACTGATTTGAAAAGGCTCTTTTATCATAAGAAAAATCACGAATCCGTTTTCCGTCCCATTCATGATAAATGTTTTTTTCCAAAATTACTGCCCATTATTTTTGCATAGTTTTTGTTTAGAGTTTGCATTTTTATAGTCATGCATACTCAGTATTTCAGCCAAAAAAAATACTTATTTCCAACAATGTTCACTAAGAGGGTCTTGAATTTTACTGAAACTTATTTGCTACTGGAGACTCTAATCGGTACCACTTTTGCTCTGTAATGTACAGTGAAATCCCGCAATAATGCAATAGGTAGGGTCCAAAATTTTAATCGGGTAAAATGCAGTTATTATGAGTTTAATGAACGACTGAAGCCGGCCTGGGCGGTTGGGCATTATGGGATCTGAGTACCTCCAATCCCTCTGGGTCCCAGCTGTAGTTTGGCATCCACTGGCTGGCGTTTGCTAGATCTCACTCACGTACTGAGGGGTCAAGTCAAGTCCCAAGACTTCCTGGGAACTGCAGGACAGCAGCAGTGACTCCTGGAACTCCAGGTTAGCTGGTACCCCGTTTTCCAGCCCAATCCCAGACAATGGATGGAGGAGAGACATACTCGGGACATGAGGACCCACCACTTTCCATGATAAGCTCCCTTCATTTTCCACACCTGCCTTGGATCCCTTCCTCCCCTGCTACTCCCCTTCCTCTTTCTCCATAAGATAAGGCAAGTTCTCTACACACTCATGGAGTAGAAAGAGTTCATTTAATACACACCTCTAGTGTATACATAAGACTCTCCATCAGGGTGGACGCAGGTTTAGTTGATGACTGCAGTGTTTTATTTCCAGCCATCCAAGAACAGTGAACAGATTTTAGGATGGATTCATTGTATTTGTCAGAATTGTGAGATTAGGGACCCTGAGGCCTGCAAAGTTCTCATTCCTCGAGATGCAAATGTGGAAAATAAAATTGGGAATAACCAGGAAGTTCCTTTTTGTAGAATACATTCTTTTCTCTGTATCAGCTTACTTATTTACCTCTTTTTAAAAATATAAGTGAAGTGAAAATGTCATAAAATTCTTACATACTTATTTACCTCTTTGTTAAATGTAAGTGAAATGAAAATGTCATATAAATCATTAATAGGAATCTAATCTTTTTATCCTATAACCTAAGCTTTTTAATCAAGGAAATCATAATCACATGAAGGAAAAAAAATTTATACCATTTTAAAAGCACACAAAACAATCCCATAGATTATTTATGGATGTGTAAATAAATAGTGAAAATATCAAAACGTGGATGTGAAGTGTATCAGTCAGGGTCCAGCCAGGAGAACAGAATGCACTCTAAGCTTGTTGAACATTAGATATTTAATTCAAAGAATTGGCTACCTGAGGGATGGAAGAGCTGGGATATGAAATGGGAGAAGAGCCCGGAGAGGTGACTCAGGAATTAACAACAGCATGAAAGGACTCGGTCCTTGGGATGGAGCACCTAGGAGGAAGTGATGCTCCTAATCCCAGCCGCAGCGTCTTCTGCTGAGAGAGAGAATCAAAGTGGAGGCTGCCTGGCAAGAGTTGAGATCACAGAAGAAATGGGACTGCTTTTGGAGATGCCACTCCAGGCAGAAGAAGGAGAAACACCTGGCTTCTTTCCTCCAGCCCTCCAATCACCTGACCGTAAGTCCTATTGACCAAATCCAGCAAAAGTGGCTGGGAAGCCTGGGAAATGTAGTCCATCGGCGCCCCCCACCCCCTCACCCCCATGACGAATAGAAGGAGGTAAGGGCTGGGAGCAAGCAGGCAAGTGAGCAGCCGGGGTGGGAGGGGGTGGGGGGTGGGGGAGTGGCGCTCACCAACCTGAGGATGGGCACGACCTCTGGGAAGGGAGTCAGGAGAATGGGGAGGGGAGGGTACAGAGTGGTCCTCAACTGTACTGGTAACTATTTCATTAATAATTAAAAAAAAAAAAAAGTTTGAAGCCGATATGGCCAAACGTTAGCATTTGTTAAATTTATAAGGTGGGTGGCCAGATGCTCATTATGTTACTCTCTGTGCACTTCTACATAATTGGAATATTTCAGAAGAAATTATTATAGAAAAAAAATGTTCCAGATTAACGGCAATAACAAACATTTTACTTGTTCAGACTCACTTCCTTTTCCACTTCCACTCCCGAGGATTTGCCATGACTCTTCTTCAAAGAAGAGTGGTACCTTTGTGGGTCTTACAGGCTCTGAGGATCACTGGAGTTGACTCTTGGGCAGGAGGGCATCGTAAAGGCAGAGGGGGAGAACGAGGAAGGAAAAGAGTAGGGAAAGACAAGGAGGGAAGGTACCAGAGGCTTGGGAAGCAGGGGTGACCAATCACGGGGAGCTCTCCCTGTCTTTTTGCCTTTGAAACTTGGTTCAGTAACTCACAACCCGGGTGCCTTTGGACAAGTTCCTTGGCCTCTCCATTCCTGCATTTGCTTTTCTGTAAACACGTGATGGTTGCAAGATTCAAGGAGTTAACACATACAAAAAGCACTTTAAAAAAAAGAAAAAAAGAAAAGCACTTTGAATAGCGTTGGTGCATAGTGAACTCTCAGTCCATTTGGTTATTATTATAATTTTTTATTCTTTTTATCTTTGGATTCTCAGTGTTCTGAGAGTTCCCCTGTGATGGGATCAAATAAGTGGGGTGGGGCGGGGGGTGGGGTGGGAACCTTGTAATTTGCTTGTCTAAGACAGATTTCCCTGTGATAACCTGCTCCCGGTTGAACATACCAATCTCGATACAACGCTGCCTAAATCCTGGCCTAGGGGCAGGCCAGGCTCAGTGTGATTTCAGATAAGCTTGGCAAAAGTCAGACTCTGGCAGAGAGAGTTACACTTCAATAAAGTGAAGAGAGAGAATCTACGGGGTCATCTTATCAGGAGATTCGGCTTTAATATTCTGTATAGAAGGGGTAATAGCTCCAAATGAGACAACCTGCAGAGAAAACAAGCACAAAGGAGACTATGTGGCATAAACTCTGGTTTAGAAGGCATTCTTTTCTGGTGTGCCCTCAGACCACTCCCCACAAGGTGCTGGAAGGATACAAGAAGGGGCCCCACCTCAACCTTCCATCCAGTTGCCTGGAACAGTGTGCTAAGAAGGAGGGCAGGAAGCAGGGCTGAGGGCACCGGAATGAACTCCTAATGGTAGCTAACAATAAGCCTGGTGCCAAGCACGGAGCTCAGTGCCTTCAAGTATCACCCCCATTTATTCTCACAACAGCGTGAGGTGGGGGAACAACACTAGAACAGTTTGGGGACTGTTGTGAGCATTCGATGAGTTGATGACACATGCAAAGGGCTTAGGATGTCAGCACTTTCTGAGCTCACCCTCAGTGGATGTTAGCAATGAGTACAGTCATCCCACGTTTGTGGATCAAGAAAGCAACTCAGGAAACAGGGGTGGAGGGGAGTAGAGTAGCCCAAGAGTGAGTCATGGAGCCTCTGGACTCTAGAAGACGAAAAGTCACACAACCAGTAAGGGAAAGAGCTTTGATGGAGCGGATGTGCACATTAGCATCATGTGGGGCAACTGCTGACCCTTGTTGCTGGGGTCCTCCCACCTAACCACACCCTCATCCACACAAGAGATTCAGATTTATGTGGCCGGGGCTAGGGCCCAAACACCGACCTTTTTTTAAGTCTTAAGTAGATACTTTGTTGAATTACAACATACACCCAGGCAAGTGCTCCCAATGGAAGCATAGGTTGATGAATTTCACAGAGTGAACGTTACCATGTAACCACACCAGGAACAGGAAACTGAACACTCCAGACAGAGGAGCCCCCTCTGCCCCCTCGTGCCCCCTCCCGGTCACTCCCCAGACCCATTAGAACCACCAGGCTCCTGGCTGCTAACAGCACCCAGCCGTTGTGCCTGCTTTCGAACTTTATGTCCATGTTTTCATGAAACCAAACATTGTGCACTCTTCTGTGTCCGGCTCCTTTCACAGCGAAGTTGGTTTGGAAGGTCCATCCGTGTTGCTGAATGTGGATGTAGTTTGTTTATTCCTATTGTGGTATAGCATTCCACTGTATGAGAAGACCACAATATTTGTAGTCAACTCTTGATGAGCAAGCATGAGGGATCTTTCCAGTCTGGGGCTATTAAGACGTGGTGATGCTATATACATTCTCGTATGCGTTTTTTTGAATATATGTTCACCTTCCTGGTGACTATTTCCATGGGAGTGGAATTGCTGAGTCCAAGGGTAAATAAAGCACTGGCATTTGTAAAGAGCTCCCTGGGGGATCCTAAGGCGCTCCACGGTTGAGAAAGCCTTCTCTAGACTAGAGAGCATACCAAGCACCATGCAGATGTTTCTCATAATACTGTCTACTCTGCACGAGCACCCACACCAGCTCACTTGTTTGAAAGGCAGATTTCTGCATCTACTAAACCAGAACTGGTGTGTGTGTGTGTGGGGGGGGGGTCTTTGGGAATCTACACTGTTAACAACCACACCCCCACCCCAGGTGATTCTTTTTTTTTTTTTTTCTGAGAGAAAGAGAAAGAGAGCAAGGGGCGGGGGGGATCATGACTGAGTGGAAGGCAGACCCTTAAGCGACTGAGCCACCCAGGCACCCCTCCCCCAAGGTGAATCTTATACCAGAGTTGAAGAAAAACTGCATTAGGCCACATTGCAAAGAAGTCAATCCACACCCAATAATACTTCTCAATCCAAGATCTTTTGAAACTGATGAAATGCAGACACTGAAGGGAACGATGGTTTTTTGCCTTCAGTGAGGACTTATGGGTAAGAACAACTCTCAAGCATTATTAGTTTTGAAAGCTTGCTACAAGAATGGGGACTGTTTAACTAAAAATTTTTACAAACTCAGGGCACCTGGGTGGCTTAGTCGCTTGAGCGTCCAGCTCCTGGTTTCGGCTCAGGTCATGATCTCAGGGTCCTGGGATCGGGCTCGGAGCTCAGAGGGGAGTCTGCTTGAGATTCTCTCTCCCTCCCTTCCCCTCCCCCCACCCTGCTCGTGTGCACTCTCTCGCTTTCTCTCTCAAATAAATAAATCTTTAAAAAAAATTTTTTTTTTTTAACAAACTCAGCAATTCCATTCCCATGTGAATACCCACCAGAAATGCGAACATATAGTCACCCAAAGATACCTATGAGGATGTGCGTATTTTTATAAAAGGTTGTAACTCAAGAAAACATTCCGTTGTTGGGTTGCTTATCGCTGGGGCTGACCGCACAGCATAAGCTTCATTTACTTACATGAAGTGAGAGGCATGGGACAGATTTAAGTCAAGACCCGAGCTTATCAGGAATGGATGGAAAGCACACACCGGGTTTCTGCCAGGAAAGCCTTTCTGACCGCTTCTTTGGGAAACACGAACACCAGAACTCATTTGCAGTCCTGTCCAGTCTCTTCCTCTGGGGTCCCCACACCCTGAGAACAGGACTCTTCTCTCTCACCTGGTCCCTGCCTGTAAGAATCCAGCCCCCGCCTCGCTGTTCCCTGTGTCGCTGGTACTCGTTGCCTCCAAGCCCAGCATCTTATTCAGATTAGAAAGGACTCTGGCTTCTGCCAGTACAACTCCTGCTTGTGCAGTTTCTGACTTGTGTTCATCCTTTTCCAGCAGCAGTCTGCTTGCCCAAGCTTCGCCTGGAACAACCCACCCGGGGCCCTGTCTCTTCTTAACGTAGCAGCTCTGCATCTAAGCCCTTAGGCCTTCCCAACTGAGCCCCAGCTTGGGGGCAGGCCCACACCCAAGTCCACTGGCCGTTATGTTTCACCCACACAGCAGGGGCCGAGCGTTATGTCTTTTATGGCCCTAGCCACTTCCTTCTTCCATAAAAATATTCCAAAGCATATTTTATGACTGCGTTGCTATAAAGACTGGATTTATGATGATATATTCGTTAACATATTCATGTTTTTCTTCTGAGTTTGAAAGAAATGAAAACATCTTTGTGGGTCTCTGAAAGTATCATGGGTCATAGATGCGGTACCTGCCGAGCTTCCGATGGGCCCTGCGTGGAGCCCATTTCCAGGTGTGACACCTTCAGCCTTTGTCTTAGGGCCTGTTTTTCATGAATAGGCTTTAATTTTTGAGCAGTTTTGGGTTTACAGAAAATATGGATGCATTATTATTAACTAACGTCCATAGTTTGCATTAGGCTCCACTCTTTGCGTTGTACCTTTTCTGTTGTACACACATAATGATGTGTGTCGAACATTAAAATATCATACATATTTTCACTGCCCAGAAAATCCTCTGTGCTTGTCATCTCTCCCCCTCCTCCCCAGCCCCTGGCAACCACCGATCTCTTTACTGTCTCCGCAGTTTTGCCTTTTCCAAAATGTCGTAGAGTAGGAATCATACAGTATATAGCCTTTTCAGATTGGCTTCTTGCACTTAGTGATATGCCTTTAAGTTTCCTCCATGTCTTTTCATGGCTTGGTAGCTCTCCACCCCCCCACCCTCCCCCACCGCCACTGAGCAGTATCCATTGTAGGGATGTACCACAGTTTGCCTCTCCATTCACCTATTGGAAGGCATCTCGGTGGCTTCCAAGTTTGGGCAATTACAAATAAAGCTGGTGTCAACATTCACATTCACGTTTTTTGCGTAGACACAAGTTTTCAACTCATTTGGATAAATACAAAGAAGCATAATCACTGGATCATCTGGCAAGGGCGGCTCTTGTTTTTTTCTGACAACATTTTTCTTCTGAAACCTTGCATTTATGTTTTACACGTCCAGCCCACCTGTGTAAGGTATCAAAAAACCCACGTGACTTTCTCTGCACTTGTCTCTGAAAAGTGTGTGTTTGCTTGCACCGTGGGAGGGCGTCCCATCCACCCCAACCCTCCTTTTCTCCTCCAGCCTGCTGACAAGTCATGGGGCTTCTAACTACTCAGCATCTTTATGTTCCTCCAGTGCATGCTCTTATGCTGATGGAAACGGGGAGGACATAAGATTTTAGTAAGAAAATTTTTTGTTTCTATTCAGTCAAGTTTCTGCAAATAGACCTGGGTTAAGTAACAGAGCCCCCAGATTACCTGTATAATAGTATAATAGGGAAGTTCTCAGCTATGATTTCTTTAAATAAACTTTCTGCCCCCTTCTCCCTCTTTTCTCCTTCTGGAAACCCAATTGTTCTAATATTTGTACATTTCATTGGGTCCCATAGGTCATGTAGGCTTTCTTCACTCCTTTTCATTCTTTTTGCTTTGTTCTCCTCTGAAGGGGTTATTTCAAAGTTCCTGTCCTCTAGATAACTTATTCTGTCTTGAATTCGATCTACTCTGCAGCAGGTGCTTTCTACTGCATTTTTTATTTCATTCTTTGAATTCTTCAGCTCCAGAATTTGTTTGGTTCTTTTTTATGATTTATATTTCTTAGTTAAATTTCTCTTTTTGTTCATATATATTTTTTTCCCAGCTACCATTGAATTGTCTTTCTGTGTTTTCTTGCTGTTCATTGAGCTTCCTCAAAATAGCTCATTTTAATCCTTTATCAGCTAGATGGCAAGATTTTGTCCCTTTGGGGCTCGGTTGTTGGAGAATCATTATTATCTTTCGGTGAGGGTGTTTCCTTGATTCTTTGTGCTCCTTACAGTTTTGCATTGCTGCTTTTGCATTTGAAGTAGCAGACACTTCCTCAAATCTTTGCTAGTTGCCTTCAGATAGGGGATACTGTTACCTCGGGGGTTTTCTCTCTGACTTTGTATGAATCCACCTTTCCACACCTCTTGCTACCTCCTGGGGCAGCGCTCTTAAGCTTTTATGTCTTCTCTGGTTCTTTTTTTTTTTTTTTTTAAGATTTTATTTATTTATTTGACAGAGAGAGACACACAGAGAGAGGGAACACAAGCAGGGGGAGTGGGAGAGGGAGAAGCAGGCTTCCCGCGGAGCAGGGAACCTGATGCGGGGCTCGATCCCAGGACCTGGAATCATGACCTGAGCCGAAGGCAGACGCCCAACGACTGAGCCACCCAGGCACCCCTGTCTTCTCTGGTTCTTAAACTCACCAGCTGGCTGCTGGAAACCTCTCTTTCCCTTTTCAGAAGGTGGTACCATAGCTCAAGCTCATGGTTTTGTCCTTTCCTGCAGATCCTGGTCTGTTTCTCTGAAAGCATCCCCTTTACCGGACTCTCCCTGGCTGCCGCACTTGGGAGCATGCATAAGGACCCCGCTGCTGAGTGGGGATATGTGTTTACTACATAGGGCATTGGGGGTGACGGGCCCGTGGGCAATCCAGGTAAGATTCTCCTCCCAGCAGCTCATGGGTGGGCTTCCTGCTGGAGTCCTGAGTGCAGCCAGGGCTTTGGCATTTTAGCTGCCCCTCTCCCCATCTCCTGCTCCCGCCTAGTCACGGAGGATCCCACCAATACTCTGGGTGCTGCTGGAGAGAAATGGGTTTCTCCAGCATCTTCCCGCACAGCTGGGGCTAGCTCAGTTGCACACTGTGCTGTCCTGGGGAGGGCTGGTGCTGGCAAAGTGCCTCTTTCCCTCTCCACTGTGTACACTTTTTTTTTTCCGCTCCAAAGGCGTGCTGGAATCTCCCCTCGGGAAGGCTGGACTTGTACAAATTCTCTTTCATCCGTGGGTATTTGCCCACGTCAGCATTCTCCAGGTTTCTCCCCGGGCCGCAGCCAGGAGAAGGCAACAGCTAGAACTGAGGTCTGGCTATTACCAGATGCGCAGGTGGGCAAGAGGCCACTTGGGGGCCCGTGGCTTACAGTGCTGGATCCCACAACTGCCACATTGGCGTTCTTGTGCATGGATGGATGCCTAATTTGTTGTCACACAAAGGACGACAGAAGGAGGGATGTCCTATGCTTCCACGATGCTGCTTTGAGAATTGTCACCAAAGTCCGAGAGAATGTTCAGTTCTCCGTTTCACCCCTTTATCCGAACCTTTGAATTCGTGACTTTTAAATACTTAGAAGAAAAATAGACTAATGTTTAAACAAGGTGGAGAGAATTTCTTTGTCAACTTTAGAGTAAAATTTAGTTAGGAAGTATATTAACTTTTCTGGTTTGTCTGACCGTAAATGCTTTTTACAGATCAGCCAACTGATTCTCTCTCCGTCCCCTTCCCACTGATGCCGCATGGCCTGCCCATTTTCACCCAGACCTCTGACATAGCTCCTACCTGGTCTCTGTGGACCTGCTCTGTTCTCGCTGGAGCAGTGGTTCTCCAAGTGTGAACCCCTGCCCCGGACCAGCATCACCTGCTGTCTTAGCTGGGGCCGCCATAACAAAATACCACAGACCAGGGGGCTTAAATCACAGAAATTATTTCTCAAAGCTCTGGAGGCTGGAAGTCCAAGATCAAGGTGCCAGCATGGCTGGGTTCTGGGAAGGCTCACTTCCGGGCTTGCAGATGACTGGTTTCTCACTGTGTCCTTAAACAGCACAGAAGTGAGAGCTCACTCACTCTCTGATGTCTCTTACCTTAATCCTACCCTGAGGACCACACCGTTAGGACCTCATCAAAACCTAATTACCTCCCAAAGGCCCCAGCCCCTAATACCATCACTTTGGAGGTCAGGGCTTCTACATCAGAATTTGGAAGGGACACGGTTCAGACCAGAGCACCCAGGAGCTTGCTAGAAATGCACACTCTCAGGCCCCACCCCAGACCTACTGATTTAGAAACACTGGATGTGGGGCCCAGCAGTCTGTTTTCACAGGCCCCCCACTGGTTCTGACACATGCTGGAGACTGAAAACTGCCGCTATAAATCATTCTCTAGACTATACACTTCTCACAATGAAAACGGATCACGTTCCCCCTGCTTAAAAATCCACCAATGAGGCACGCCTGGGTGGCTCAGTCGTTAAGCGTCTGCCTTCGGCTCAGGTCATGAGCCCAGGGTCCTGGGATCGAGCTCCGCATCAGGCTCCCTGCTCAGTGGGAAGCCTGCTTCTCCCTCTCCCACTCCCCCCTGCTTGTGTTCCCTCTCTCTCTGTGTCTGTCTCTGTCAAATAAATAAATAAAATTAAAAAAAAAAAAAAATCCACCAATGAGTTCCCACTGCTCTTACAGCAAAATACAGACTTCTGAGCCTCCAAGGCCTCTGTTCTCTGTCCCCTGACTGCTTCTCTGACCTCATCTTGGGCCACACTCCTTTGCTTATCATGTGTCACACTGGCTTGCTATTTCTCAAAGATTCCAAGCTTTTTTTCCTGTCCCAGGGCATTTGCACTTGCTTTTCCCTCTGCCTTTAATCATGTACTGGCTCTCTGCAGGGCTGACTTCTCTCTTCAGGTCTTAGCTCAAACGTCTCCTATGAACTGATAGGCCTCCTTCCCTGATCAGCCCGAGTGAAGTGGCATGCCTACCCTCTCCCTCCAACAACTCTCTACCTCACATTCAGTGGATTTATCCCATCAGCTTATTAGAATCTGAGTTAATGTGTGTTCACGTTTTGCTTTCTTTCTCCCATCACAAAATGTAAAACTCCATGTGGAAGAAATCTTGTCTGTCTTGCTCACCACCATCACCGCATTGCCTGAGAGAGTACCTGGTCCATAGGAGGTGTTCAATACGTACTTCATGAATGAATGAACAAAGGAATGAATGAGGTTAGTGAAAGTCTTAGTCTTCAAGGGAGTAGGCTCCAGAGCCTGAACTATTACCTAAAAGTTTGAGTCAGTACACTTTTTTTTAAAAGAAACCAATAGCTATCTCTATCTGCTTACTTTGTATCTAGTATTTGTCATCTTCCCCATGACCAGAGGGAACTACTTACCCCCCTCCCCCCCCAAGCTTGGTCTCCTATTTCTTCTTTGTACACAGCTGCTGTTACCCAGGCTGGCCGACAGTAGAAAGTTCCCGGAGGAGAAATTTGGGATAAAAGGTGAAGGAGGGAGTATCCAAGCAAAAGTCACAACATCCCATTTGATCCCAGTATTTGACAAATCTCCCATTCAAACAGGACTGTCTGAGAATGTGCCTTAAGCCAAACAGCTACCCAAGCATGCAAAATCTCCCTTTAGTTAAATAAATGGCAGGTGAAAACTGTCCAACAGTGCCGACTTCACATAGACTCCCTTTGCTCTTTAAGCAAATATTCAGTGAATGAATGGATTGTAGAATATTCGAGCCAATAGAAAGAGAAACCATCAGGAATATAAAGGAAATTTTTTCAATCTGGAAAAAGTCAGGAAAGCATGATGAAAGGAAAATAAGGTTAGATAACAGATATATGATAAAACTTATCTTTATTATAATAGATATAAATATTTTGAATTTACCTATTAAAAGTCAAAGTAAACTGCCATGTTTTTATGGGCAAGGACCCTGTCTTATTCACCATTTATTATTACCCAGACTAACCCTTATGGAGCGCTTATAATCCTTCTGAAATTGTGTTAATGCTTGTGAGACACTAAATCTGGCAAAACGACCCTCTGGTGTCCCTTGAGGATTACGCTTAATAAATATTTACTGAATAAATATGATTAATTCAGTGCATGATCAAGGCCTATCAAATTCAGTAAAAAAGCTAAATCTAGGGGCGCCTGGGTGGCTCAGTCGTTAAGCATCTGCCTTCGGCTCAGGTCGTGATCCCAGGACCCTGGGATCGAGCCCCACATCGGGCTCCCTGCTCCGCGGGGAAGCCTGCTTCTCCCTCTCCTACTCCTCCTGCTTGTGTTCCCTCTCTCGCTATGTCTCTCTCTGTCAAATAAATAAATAAAATCTTTAAAAAAAAAAAAAGCTAAATCTATATGACATGTTTTTAAGAGACAAACGAGGATAACACAGAGCAATATCTTTCAAAAAATAAAAAATTTTTAAAAAGTAAAAAAACAAAGGAGCAATACCTTTCACTAGATTAATAAAGAAACAACAAGGAAGTGACAAATACTCCTACGTAGAAATAAATAAGCAAAAAATAACTAGAAATACAGAGGAAATTCTACAATTTTTGAAATTATTTGACATAATTCCATACTAATCCATCTTAAATTATGGCATGTATGTATGTATAGGTTGCTAAAATGTACTTTTTTTTTTTAAGATTTTATTTCATTTATTTGACAGAGAGAGACACAGCGAGAGAGGGAACACAAGCAGGGGGAGTGGGAGAGGGAGAAGCAGGCTTCCTGCTGAGCAGGGAGCCCGATGCGGGGCTCGATCCCAGGACCCTGGGATCATGACCTGAGCTGAAGGCAGACGCTTAACGGCTGAGCCACCCAGGCGCCCCCTAAAATGTACTTTAAAAGGAATAGGCAACCTAACCCTATAAATAACTATGGAGAAAATGAGGAATTTGTCCAAGAACAGTATCTCCTTTGCTCTGAGCTCCTAAAACACGACAGGTCCAAAGGGGTTTAAAGGTGAATTCACTTCCAACCTTCAACAAATGAATAATTCCCCTATGTTTTCACACTTCCAGGACCACAGAAAAAGAAAAGCTCCATAGTTTCCCCCAAGAATTCATTGAGACACTCTTACCAAAACTTCACAAAGACAGTTCACTGAAAGAAAGCCACAGGCTCTGCTCTACATGGTTGGACCTTGAGGGCATCACGTGAAGTGAAATATGTCAGGCAGAGAAAGACAAATCCTGTACGATCTCACTTACATGTGGAATCTAAAAAAAAACCAAACTCATTGAAAAAGAGATTAGATGTGTGTGGTTACCAGAGGCAGGGGGTGAATGGTGTGTGTGTGTCGGGGGGGGATTGGATGAAGGTGGGTCAAAGGGTACAAGTTTTCAGTTATAAGATAAATAAGTCCTGGGCATGTAATGCACAACATGATGACTATAGTTAACAGTGCGATAGTTAACAATGCTATATTTGCAAGTTGCTAAGAGTTGATCCTAAAAGCTCTTATCGTAAGAAAAAAAAATGTTTTTGTAACTATATGAGGTTATAGATGTTAACTAAATTTATTACAGTAATCATTTCACAATATATACGTATATCAAGTCATTATGCTGGACATTTAAGCTTAATATAGTGTTGTATGTCAATTATATCTCAATAAAACTGCAAGGGAGAAAAAACACTATGGATATTGGTGTAAAGATCTTACGGCATTAAAATACAGAATCTAACACCGTTTCAAAAGAAGTCTACCTATGATCAGAGGAATTCCATGCTTAGATCATGTATTAACAGGTTAAAGGAGAGAAAAATATATGGTCCAGTGGCTGGGAGTGGAGGGGTTGGAAAGAGTGACGGGGCCACAAGACAGGGCTCCCAGAGCCCTCAAAGGGCACTGCAGTATTAAATAGGGAGTTGGCAATAGCCCTCTTGCAGGCTGGATGCACGAAGAATTAGGGATCAGCTCCAACCTAAGAGGAGCAAGGTAACTCCATGCCTAAATTTTGGGGGCTTGGTATATTCCCCCAAAACCCTGCCACCCCAGTAGCGTTAACTCCAGAGCTAGGGCAATGTGGCCAGAGGTCAGAAGGAGCCTCGGCAGCTATCGTATGATTGCTGAAGACTAGGGTGGGAGAAACGGCAGGGGCAGGGCAATAGGACATCACTGCCGACTCTGTTCTAACCCCCTAGTTGTCAAGGAGTGTTGGTCTTGAAGTCACCCAGCACTAGCAAGATCTGCTGAGGAGGGGTCTCCGAAAGGTGGTGCCCCCCGACACTTTTGGTAATGAGCAAACATTTTCTTTGCTGAGAATCTGTGTTCAATTAAGGAAAGTCTCATCTGAAATAAAATAAAGTAGAGCCCTTAGCACAAAGACTGCCCCCTTCGAGGATGCCAGTCCCCTTGCTCCCTTTACCAATAGTTCCCACCTTGTGATGCCGAAGAGTGACAGGGGTATGGGCATTAGGGTGTCCCGTAGCAATCGCTGGTCTCCTTCCGGCCAGCCTTCAGAGCATCGAATTTCATGATAAACTTCCATTTAATCTGATGCTGCTGTTTTCACTGCAAAAGAAAAGGTGCTTAATCATCACTTTTAATAATTTTAAAAGCCTGGTGTGGGCACACTCCCGCTGGACCCTTGCCCTTCCCTGGACAGGACGGGGGACCGAGGGCCCCACGGAGGGAGACAAGCAGGCTGTGTGTGCTGAGCAGGTCCAGGAAGCTCAGAACAGGAGCGATGGGGTGGTCATGTTTGTGGTGCTGGTGCTCACCCTTGGGCTGGCGAGGCCTTGGAAGGCAGACCGTACGATGTAGGTTACAGTCTAGGGATATGCGCTGGTCAAATGAAAGCATGAATCTAAGATGTTGTCTTGTTAAGAATCTCAAAAGCAGGCATTCTTCATGAAATGGTTCAGGGAAAATCTTCCCAAGAGCAGAAGAAAGTAAGTCAGAGGGGGTATTTAGGAGAGACTGGACTGGGTTAAGAGAGAGTAGACTGCCCTCAGGACACCAGTCTGCACTGGGCCACTGTTCTGATCATCCCAGGGGCAGGAGGGGCCTGGACCCCGAGGCAATGCTATCAGGGAATTTCCAAGGGCCATCGCCACGGGCATCCTCAGCCCCCTCTCCTCACCTCCCAGATCCAAGAGCGCCAGAGTTACTTTCTTCTCTCTCATAGTTTTGTCCTTATCTTATCTCCCGACCTTGCTCAGGGGACCTGACTTGCTTGACATTGTCAAGGCTACGCTGAAATCCAATCATCAAAGAATGTTGCCTCGCTTTCAACATTCTGCTCAAACACAAAGGACAAAACCTAGCAGATGCAAACCCCTCATTACACATTTTGCATAAAACACCAACCTTCACCTTGGGTCACGACATAAAACACGGGACATTTAAGAGAAATTCCTTGGCCACTCCATTATGTAATAATAACCAATCAATAAAATGTCATGATGCAAAGCAGTGTACGCTTGGTGATAGGTTTCATGACAAGCTTATCAAAAGAACAAATGAGTTTTGCCTTCTCTTCTACGTGAAGAGAATAGAGGTTGCTTCATTCTGCAATAAATTCCCACTGACCTACGACAATTCTAGGCCGGCTACTTCCCTACCTTTCCGTGAATGGCAGGAACACAGGTAGGCAGTCTTGTCGGGTCTGCCTTGGTCTACCCAGCTCATGAACTGGCCCAGAAGGTATCTCCACGATCTTTCCTATTTTAGCCGACCCCAGTCACTCCAATATGAAAATATGTACAATGATCCTGCTCTATCTACCGGCTTCCTACCTCATATCCAAATATAGTTCTAGCATTGGTGACTCTTCCTTTAAAATGTCTCCTATTTCAATCCCTACCCTTTGTCCCCAGCCTCCACTTCAATTCAAAACCATATAGAATCACCCAAGGCCATTGCTATGGCCTTTTGCTTCGCTTTGGCCCATTCTTCCTCTTACCCACTGCCATCAGATCGCGTGAGAGGGTTTCCGAAAGTGTGGTCCATGGAATAGCTGTCATGTGAAAAAGACAAAAAAAAAAAAAAAAAAAAACACAACAATGGATGCATTCAAAAAAGTTTGGAAAATTCTGGGTTAACTGAATTTAAATAGGTTTCTTTTCTGCAGGACTTGTCAGAGCCTTTAATACACTAAGCATGTGCATTATGAATCTTGAAGTAGAGGTATAATATGTGGTTGTTCTAAGCTTTTTTGATCACGGAGTGCTATCCTCCCACTCTTACCCTTCTTTGTCAGTAGATCACCCTCAAGCTATAGAACACACTGTGAGAAACAATACTAAAGAAAACTTATTTTTCAAAAGCTATGTTCTAGTAGTCCGGAGGGCTCTTACTACATACTTAGAATCTTGCATTATATGGAAATAGAAAGTACTCTTTGACATTTTAATTTTAAAATTTATACCATATTTCATACCTACAAAAGAATAAACACAGGGGCGCCTGGGTGGCTCAGTCGTTAAGCGTCTGCCTTCGGCTCAGGTCATGGTCTCAGGGTCCTGGGATCGAGCCCCGCATCGGGCTCCCCGCTCACTGAGGAGTCTACTTGAGTAAGATTCTCTCTCCTCCCACTGCCCCTCCTGCTTGTGCTCTCTCACTTGCACGCTCTCTCTCTGTCTCTCAAATAAATAAATAAATCTTTAAGAGGTAAATAAATAAAATAAAAAGCCAGAACTAATCAAGAGAGCAGAGCATTTTTGCCCTCTTTCCTGTGAGAAGAACATGAAGGATTGCTTTATTCTTCGTAGACCATGTGGGCTGTCACAAAAATTCAACTCTGATGTTGTAGCATGAAAGCAGCTATAAACATTACGGAAATGGATATAAACACTATGTAACAGGGGCGCCTGGGTGGCTCAGTCGGTTCAGCGTCCGCTTTAGGCTCGGGTCATGATCCCAGGATCCTGGGATTGAGCCGCACGTCAGGCTCCCTGCTCAGCGGAGAGCCTGCCTCGCCCTCTGCTTGTGCTCTCTCTCTCTCTGACAAATAAATAAATAAAATCTTAAAAAAAAACAAGACTATGTAACATTTTGTTTACAAAATAGGTGGCAGGCCAAGTTTGGCCAGTGGGCTACAGCGGGCCAACCACTGAACTGGACCATGGCCAGCTCCATTGGAGCTCCTGTGTACACATTTCCGTTTGTACAGCATTTGCTCATGCCAAAGGTTAATCCCAACAATACACATTTGGATTTTTTTTTTTTGAAGATTTTATTTATTTATTTGAGAGAGTGAGCACATGAGAGGGGGGAGGGTCGGGAGGGTCAGAGGGAGAAGCAGACTCCCTGCCGAGCAAGGAGCCCGATGCGGGACTGGATCCCAGGACTCCAGGATCATGACCTGAGCCGAAGGCAGTCGCTTAACCAACTGAGCCACCCAGGCGCCCCACATGTGGATTGTTTACACTTTAAAACATATATATATAGACAGTTCTTTAAATATGCTTCAGTAAATTTCTTTTTTTAAAGATTTTATTTATTTGTCAGATTGAGAGAGAGAGAGAGAGAGCACACAAGCAGGGGGAGCGGCATGCAGAGGGAGAAGCAGGCTCTCTGCTGAGCAAGGAGCCCGACGCAGGGCTCAATCCCAGGACCCCGGGATTATGACCTGAGCCGAAGACAGATACTTAACAACTGAGCCACCCAGGCGCCCCTAAATGGGTATGTTTTTTAAAAAGCAGTTTATGTATCCATACTGTATTTATGTCTGATTTCTATTGGAACTGTGTGTCCAGAGTACTGCTTGCTATAATTTAGGAAGCATAGATAAAATTAATGTTGCTAAAGGTGATAAAACGTATGATAATACTGATGTTGATGATCAGATTTATCGCGAGGTTGAATTAAAGCCCCTGCAGGACGTTGTATCTATGGGAGAGACTTGGCCTGAAGATTTAGATTTACTTAGTGATTGATTATGGTTCTTAATTACACAACAGATGTATAGCATATTGTGCGAGCAGCTATAGATCAGGGAAGCAAAAGATCTGTAAAGTTACTACAAAAATATGAGATAGTTTGTGGCAGAATTATGGGATGCTTTAGCTATCTGTTTAAATCTAAACCAACCCCTCCCTGGCTATTGAAAACATCTGGAGGGCCCCTGGGTGGCTCAGATGTTTGAGCGTCTGCCCTTGGCTCAGGTCATGATCCCAGGGTCCTGGGATGGAGCCCCGCATCGGGCTCCCTGCTCAGCGGGGAGCCTGCTTCTCCCTCTGCCTCTCTCTCTGTGTCTCTCATGAATAAATAAATAAAACCTTAAAAAAAAAAGTCTGGAAAAATCTGTACATACATTTCAATGTCTATCCGATGAGGCAATGTCATGAGACAAGTAAATGCTGTCAAACTAGGAGTGATTGCTTTGTTGTAAAAAGGCTTTGACCATGGATTGGGGTGGCATGGGGGGCGGGGGCGGGAGGTGGGATGAGTTGTTAGAGTTAATTCCGGTAGGCCTGGGATTATCCTCAACTGTGTTATGGAAACAAGAAATGTACTTCCGTGATGTTATGCGTAATTTGCCCCTAGTGCTGGTGAGGCCCCCAGAGGAGTCTGGCCGTGGAGCTGGTTAGTAGCAAGGATGTTGACATGATCCGTAGAGTAAAAGAGGCCCCAAAGGTGTAAAATGATTTCAGAGAAGGGTAGGCAGTAAAGGACAGACAGCTGAATTGGCCTCTTGGACTTTTTCCCCACCTATCCATTTTTTTCCCTCCTCTTTTCTCTTTGATTAGTAGTAACCACGTTATCTTGTGCTTTTCTTTTTGACCCTTTTCCCAAAACCAGTTGATACTCTCCATAGCAGCCTGCTGATCAGTCTCCCTAGTAACTGGGTTACCTGCATAAACCCTAGGATCACAGATGAAGTCACCTCCCTTGTAAGATGGAGACTGGAAGGCTATTGCGTGTATTACTTACAAGGAGAGGGCCTTTTTCGGGATCCCTTCTATTGCTGTCTCCTACAGTAACCTTTAAAGGAAAGCCCTGGGACTAAAATTCCCAGGGTAGGTTCCCAGGGCTCCTCAGTGGTCATCACAAGCATTGTTCTTGACAAAGGAAGCCTGCAGACAGCCGCGGTTGGGTTATTCCAGGATGACTCGTATTAAAAATCATTAGCAGGGGCTGCCCTACTTCCTTCTCCCCTCCTTCTGACCAAGAAGCCATTTCTGCCAAACTGATGTACTGGGCAGGATGTGGGAAAGCCCCTACTGGTCACCCATCCTCGCCTTGAAGGAGATTTGCCACCTCCTCGTGCAGAGCCATGACCTGGGGACCCTGTGTGAGGCGGCATGTGCCACCACTGAGGTCCCAGTGCCTTCTCTCCCACCAGCAAGTCTTCCTGTCGCTCACCATGCTGGGCTCTGAAAAATGCCACCACTCTGGTGGTTCTCAGCAGAGAGGGGGCTGCCTCTCAGAATACCTTGGGATGCCTCCTGAGCATACATCATTTTTTCTTGTCTCTTGTGAAAATAACTCCGAAGTCTCTCGGGCACACCCACCACCCAGGACTACATGACCGTGAGGGCCCCTCACAGACCTAACACCGAATCCGGAGAACTAGCTATGTAATAGTAACCCGTGCTAAAGCTCAGAATATGTGCATATCTGAGGGTTTGTTGTGGAATGGACCTGCAAAGTCGAAGGAATGATTTGAATGCCTTTCTGGGACTCGCCTGGCCCCAAAACTCCAGCTCCCAGAGTCCAGGGCGCAGCAGACTGCACTTGCGAGACGATGGCCAGCAGGGGGCAGCACATACCTATGCACCTGGCTTTCCAGCCGAATCTGTGAGATGAGCTACAAGCCTACCGGGCGATTAAAACACATTTGGAGCACAATCTGAAACTCAAGCCCAGGTCCAGGGCTAGACCAAGGCAATGTTCAGAAGCTGGAAAATGTCTTTGAATCCTCACTGTTTCCGGCTCTGTTCCTCTTTGCTTCTCAAAGTACGGGTGGGGGACGGGCGGCATCAGCCAGAACTAGGAGTTTGTCAGATATGCAGCATTTCCGGCCCTACTCCAGGCCCACTGAGTCAGAATTTGCCTTTCCACAAGATTCCCAGGTGCTGTGTGTTCACAATTGAAGTTTAAAACACACTAGGGTAACCATCCACTTCTCTCTCTATATACATGCCACCCAGGAGCCTACCCCCTTCCCTGTCCCCAGCCTCTCCCTCCACCTCCCCTTGCACACACCCCACAACACTGCAGAAGAAGCTTGCTGCCGGTTCCAGGCTTACCAGACGGGGGCCGGCCCATAGTATGGACTGAAACGAGCACCTCTGAGATTTCCCCTTCCGGCCACTCAGGGGCTTCCAAGTCTGCTTCCAACCATCCAGCTCTATTTGTCCTTGGGTAGCTGCTCCTGAGCCAGGGCACCCTGGGGCAAGATGCCCAAAGAGATTAAAAAAACAAAAACAGGGGCGCCTGGGTGGCTCAGTTGGTTAAGTGTCTGCCTTCAGCTCAGGTCATGATCCCAGTGTCCTGGGATCAAGTCTCACATTGGGCCTGCTCAGTGGGGAGTCAGCTTCTCCCTCTCCCTCTACCCCTTCCCTTTTCCCTCCTCCCCCCCACTCATGCTCTTTCTCACTCTCACTCTCTCTCATATAAATAAAAGCCTTTTAAATAAATCTTATTTATATTTCATTTATTGACAATATTGCTCATTATATTCCTTTATTATCTTTTAATATCTACAGAATGTGTGGTCATGTCACATTTCACATTTCTGATATTGGTAATCTGTGTCTTCTCTCTTTTTCACCTGATCAGTCTGGCTAGAGATTAATCAATTTCATTGACTTGCTTTAAAAAAAACATATTTTGGACTCCAGTTTTTTTCTATTTTCCTGTTTTCTATTTTCATTTATTTCTGTTCTGAACTTTCTTTTTCTTTTTTTTTTTTCTTACCTCGAGTTTCATTTATTTTTTTTTCAGTTTTTTATGGTGAAAATTGAGGTTTTTAGTTTGAGACCTTTATTCTTTTTAATAACGGTGTTAGTGTTTTCAAGTTCCCCCACAAGTACTGCTTTAATAGGATCCTATAAATTTTAGTATGTTGTGCTTTCATTTTCATTCAGTGAGTTCTAGATACCTTCTAATTTACCTTTGATTTCTTTTTTATCCCAGGGGTTACTTAGAAGTGTTTTATTTAGTTTCCAAATACTTGAAGTCTCTCCAAATATATCTGTTGTTGATTTCTAATTTAATTCCAGTTTGGTCATAGAACACACTTTGTATGACTCAAATCCTTCTAAATTTATTGAGACCTATTTTATGGACAAGATTATGGTCTATCTTGGTAACTATTCCATATGCATTTAAAAAAAACATATATTCTGCTGTTGTTGGGTGGGGTGTTCCATAAATTTCTATTAGGTCAAGTGGATTGATTATGTTATTCAAGTTCTATATATCCTTACTGATTTTCTGACTACTTGTTCTTTTGATTATTGGAAGGGGAGTATTGAAATCTCTTATTACTGTTGTGGACTTGTCTATTTTTCTTTTCAGTTCTTTCAGTTTTTGCTTCACATATTTTAAAAGTCTATTACTGGGTGCATTAATGTTTAGGATTGTTGTATCTTCCTGGTGAATTGACCACTTTATCATTATGAAATAACCTACCCTATCATGAAATATTATTGGCTCTGAAGGCAAGTTTGTTTGATATTAACATAGTCCCCCTAGTTTTCTTTTCATCAGTGTGAATATAGAATATAATTCCAACCCTTTACTTTTTACCTAATTGTTTCCTTATAAACAGTATATAGTTGTGTTATGCTTTTTTTTTTACCTCAGGGGATCATCTTTGCTTTTTTTTAATGAACATATAATGTATTATTTGTTTCAGAGGTACAGGTCTGTGATTCATCAGTCTTATACAATTCACAGTGCTCACCATAGCACATACCCTTCCCAATGTCCATCACCCAGCCACCCCATCCCTCCCACCCCCCTCCACTCCAGCAACCCTCAGTTTGTTTCTGGAGATTAAGAGTCTCTTATGGTTTGTCTCCCTCTCTGGTTTCATCTTCTTTCATTTTTCCCTCCTTTCCCCTATGATCCTCTGTCTTGTTTCTCAAATTCCACATATCAGTGAGATCATATGATAATTGTCTTTCTCTGATTGACTTATTTCGCCTAGCATAATACCCTCTAGTTCCATCCATGTCATTGAAAATCACAAGATTTCATTTTTTTGATGGCTGCATAATATTCCATTGTATATATATATACCACCTCTTCTTTATCCATTCATCTGTTGATGGACATCTAGGCTCTTTCCATAGTTTGGCTATTGTGGATATTGCTGCTATAAACATTGGGGTGCACGTGCCCCTTTGGATCACTACATTTGTATCTTTGGGATAAATACCCAGTAGCGCAATTACTGGGTCGTAGGGTAGATTTTCAACTTTTTCAGGAACTTCCATACTGTTTTCCAGAGTGGCTGCACCAGCTTGTATTCCCACCAACAGTGTAGGAGCGATCCCCTTTCTCCGCATTCCCGCCAACATCTGTCGTTTCCTGACTTGTTAATTGTAGCCATTCTGACCGGTGTGAGGTGGTATCCCATTGAGGTTTTGATTTCGATTTCCCTGATGCTGAGTGATGTTGAGCACTTTTTCATGTGTCTGTTGGCCATTTGCAGAAATGTCTGTTCATGTCTTCTGCCCATTTCTTGATTGGATCATTTGTTCTTTGGGTGTTGAGTTTGGTAAATTCTTTATAGATTTTGGATACTAGCCCTTTATCTGATATGTTATTTGCAAATTTCTTCTCCCATTCTGTCGGTTGTCTTTTGGTTTTGTTGACTGTTTCCTTTGCTGTGCAAAAGCTTTTTATCTTGATGAAGTCGCAATAGTTCATTTTTGCCATTGCTTCCCTTGCATTTGGAGATGTTTCTAGGAAGAAGTTGTTGCAGCTGAGGTCGAAGAGGTTGCTGCCTGTGTTCTCCTCTAGGATTTTGATGGATTCCTGTCTCACATTTAGGTCCTTCATCCATTTTGATTCTATTTTTGGGTGTGGTGTAAGAAAATGGTCCACTTTCATTCTTCTGCATGTGGCTGTCCAATTTTCCCAACACCGTTTATTAAAGAGGCTGTCTTTTTTCTATTGGACATTCTTTCCTGCTTTGTCAAAGATTAGTTGACCATAGAGTTGAGGGTCCATTTCTGGGCTCTCTATTCTGTTCCATTGATCTATGTGTCTGTTTTTATGCCATTATCCATATTGTCTTGATGATGACAGCTTTGTAATAGAGCTTGAAGTCTGAAATTATGATGCCACCAGGTTTTGTTTTCTTTTGCAACATACCTCTGGCTATTCGGGGTCTTTTCGGGTTACATACAATGGAAAAAAGATGGTATTTTGATAGGGATTGCATTAAATGTGTAGATTGCTCTAGGTAGCATAGACATTTTCACAATATTTGTTCTTCCAATCCATGAGCATGGAACGTTTTTCCATTTCTTTGTGTCTTCCTCAATTTCTTTCCTGAGTATTTTATAGTTAGTTTGAGTACAGATTCTTTGCCTCTTTGGTTAGATGTATTCCTAGGTGTCTTATGGTTTTGGGTGCAATTGTAAATGAGATCAACTCCTTAATTTCTCTTTCATCTGTCTTGTTGTTGGTGTATAGAAATGCAACTGATTTCTGTGCATTGACTTTATATCCTGCCACTTTACGGAATTCCTGTATGAGTTCTAGCAGTTTTGGGGTGGAGTCTTTCAGGTTTTCCACATAAAGTATCATATCATCTGCAAAGAGTGAGAGTTTGACTTCTTTGCCGATTTGGATGCCTTTTATTTCTTTTTGTTGTCTGATTGCTGTGGCTAGGACTTCTAGTACTATGTTGAATAGCAGTGATGATAGTGGACATCCCTGCCGTGTTCCTGACCTTAGGGGAAAAGTTCTCAGTTTTTCCCCATTGAGAATGATACTCGCTGTGGGTTTTTCATAGATGGCTTTTATGATATTGAGGTATGTACCCTCTATCCCTACACTGTGAAGAGTTTTAATCAAGAAACGATGCTGTACTTTGACAAATGCTTTTTCTGTATCTATTGAGAGGATCCTATGGTTCTTGTTCTTTCTTTTATTAAAGTATTGTATCACATTGATTGATTTGTAGATATTGAACCAACCTTGCAACCCAGGAATAAATCCCACTTGGTCGTTGTGAATAATCTTTTAATGTACTGTTGGATCCTATTGGCTAGTATTTTGGTGAGAATTTTTGCATCCACGTTCGTCAGGAATATTGGTCTGTAATTCTCCTGTTTGATGGGGTCTTTGTCTGGTTTTGGGATCAAGGTAATGCTGGCCTCATAAAATGAGTTTGGAAGTTTCCCTTCCATTTCCATTTTTTGGAACAGTTTCAGAAGAATAGCTATTAATTCTTCTTTAAATGTTTGGTAGAATTCCCCTGGGAAGCCATCTGGCCCTGGGCATTTGTTTGTTGGGAGATTTTTGATGACTGCTTCAATTTCCTTACTGGTTATGCATCTGTTCAGGTTTTCTATTTCTTCTTGGTTCAGTTTTGGTAGTTTATACATCTCTAGGAATGCATCCATTTTTTCCAGATTGTCTCATTTGCTGGCATATAGTTGCTCATAATATGTTCTTATAATTGTTTGTATTTCTTTGATGTTGGTTGTGATCTCTCCTCTTTCATTCATGATTTTATTTATTTGCATCCTTTCTCTTTTCTTTTTGATAAGTCTGGCCAGGGGTTTATCAATCTTATTAATTCTTTCAAAGAACCACCTCTTAGTTTCGTTGATCTGTTCTACTGTTCTTTTGGTTTCTATCTCATTGATTTCTGCTCTGATTTTTATTATTTCTCTTCTCCTGCTGGGTTTAGGCTTTATTTGCTGTTCTTTCTCCAGCTCCTTTAGGTGTAGGGTTAGGTTGTGTATTTGAGACCTTTCTTGTTTCTTGAGAAAAGCTTGTATTGCTATATATTTTCCTCTTAGGACTGCCTTTGCTGCATCCCAAAGATTTTGAAGAGTTGTGTTTTCATTTTCATTTGTTTCCATGAATTTCTTTAGTTCCTCTTTAATTTCCTGGTTGATCCATTCATTCTTTAGTAGGATGCTCTTTAGCCTCCATGTATTTGAGTTCTTTCCAAGTTTTCTCTTGTGACTGAGTTCTAGTTTTAAAGCATTGTGGTCTGAAAATATTCAGGGAATGATCCCAATCTTTTGGTACCTGTTGAGACCTGATTTGTGACCCAGGATGTAATCTATTCTGGAGAATATTCCATGGGCACTAGAGAAGAATGTGTATTCTGTTGCTTTGGGATGGAATGTTCTGAATATATCTCTGAAGTCCATCTGGTCCAGTGTGTCATTTAAAGCCTTTATTTCCTTGTTGATCTTTTGCTTAATGATCTGTCCATTTCAGTGAGGGCGGTGTTAAAGTCCCCTACTATTGTTGTATTATTGTCAATGTGTTTCTTTGATTTTGTTATTAATTGGCTTATATAATTGGCTGCTCCCATGTTAGGAGCATAGATATTTAAAATTGTTAGATCTTCTTGTTGAATATACCCTTTAAGTATGATATAGTGTCCTTCCTCATCTCTTAATATAGTCTTTGGTTTAAAATCTAATTTGTCTGATATAAGGACTGCCACCCCAGCTTTCTTTTGATGTCCATTAACATGGTAAATGGTTTTCCACCCCCTCACTTTAAATCCGGAGGTGTCTTTGGGTCTAAAATGAGTCTCTTGCAGACAGCATATCGATGGGTCTTGTTTTTTTAATCCAATCTGATACTCTGTGTCTTTTGATTGGGGCATTTAGCCCATTTACATTCAGGGTAACTATTGAAAGATATGAATTTAGTGCCATTGTATTGCCTGTAAGGTGACTGTTACTGTATATTGTCTGTGTTCCTTTCTGGTCTATTTTACTTTTAGGCTCTCTCTTTGCTTAGAGGACCCCTTTCAGTATTTCTTGTAGGGCTGGTTCAGTGTTTGCAAATTCTTTTAGTTTTTGTTTGTCCTGGAAGCTTTTTATCTCTCCTTCTATTTTCAATGACAGTCTAGCTGGATATAGTTTTCTTGGCTGCATATTTTTCTTGTTTAGCGCCCTGAATATATCATGCCAGTCCTTTCTGGACTGCCAGGTCTCTTTGGATAGGTACGCTGCCAACGTAATGTTTCTACCATTGTAGGTTACAGACCTCTTGCCCCGAGCTGCTTTCAGGATTTTCTCTTTGTCCCTGAGACTTGTAAGTTTTACTATTAGATGTCGAGGTGTTGATCTATTTTTATTGATTTTGAGGGGGGTTCTCTGTGCCTCCTGGATTTTGATGCCTGTTTCCTTCCCCAAGTTAGGGAAGTTCTCCACTATAATTTGCTCCAATATACCTTCTGCCCCCCTCTCTTTCTTCTATCTTCTGGGGTCCTAATTATTCTAATGTTGTTTCGCTTTATGGTATCACTTATCTCTCGAATTCTCCCCTTGTGAGCCAGTAGTTGTTTATCTCTTTTTTTCTCAGCTTCTTTATTCTCCATCATTTGGTCTTCTATATCACTAATTCTCTCTTCTGCCTCATTTATCCTAGCAGTTAGAGCCTCCATTTTTGACTGCATCTCATTAATAGCCTTTTTGATTTCGACTTGGTTAGATTTTAGTTCTTTTATTTCTCCAGAAATGGATTCTCTAGTATCTTCTATGCTTTTTTCAAGCCCAGCTAGTATCTTTATAATCGTCATTCTGAACTCTAGTTCCGACATCTTACTAATGTCCATATTGATTATGTCCCTGGCAGTAGGTATTGCCTCTTATTCTTTTTTTTGAGGTGAGTTTTATCATTTTGTCATTTTGTCCAGAGAAGAATAGTCGAATGAGAGGAAAAAAATGCTAAAAGGGTAACAACGCCCCCAGAAAATTATACACTAAACAAATCAGAAGAGACCCAAAACTGGGGGGAAAAGAAAGAAAGAAAGAAAGAAAAAAGAATATGATCAGGCTGGTGAATAGAACAGAGCCACACACTAGATTTTGGGTGTATTTTGGTCTGTTAGAAGAAACTGCCTCCCAAAATTTTAAAGAAAGAAAAACTTACATATATATATGAAGGGATGGAATATGACTGTAAAAATGAAAATTAAAAAAGATTTTAAAAAAGGAACTGGTAAGATAAGAAGTTGGTTGAAAAAAGAAAGAAGAAGTGGGCGCCTGGGTGGCTCAGTTGGTTAAGCGACTGCCTTCGGCTCAGGTCATGATCCTGGAGTCCCTGGATCAAGTCCCACATCGGGCTCCCTGCTCGGCAGGGAGTCTGCTTCTCCCTCTGACCCTCCCCCCTCTCATGTGCTCTCTCTCATTCTCTCTCTCTCAAATAAATAAATAAAATCTTTAAAAAAAAAAAAAGAAAAAAGAAAGAAGAAAAATTAAAAAAAAAGGAGAGAATGTGATCAGACGGGAGACTAGAACAAAGCCATACACTGGATTTAGGGTATATTTTGGTCTGTTAGAAGAAACTGTATCCCAAAATTTTAAAGAAAGAAAAACTTATTAAAAAAAAAGAAAGAAAGAAAAACTTATATATATACAAAAAATAAGGTTAAATACAATGAAGGGATAGAATATGATTGTAAAAATGAAAATTAAAAAAGATTTTAAAAAAAGGAATTGATAAGATGTTGATTGAAAAAGGAAAGAAGAAAAATTCAAAAAAAAAGAAATTGAAAAAGAAAACGTAAGGAAAATTAAAAAAAAATAACTTCGAAAGACTAAAGAATCAGGAGGAAAAAAGCCATGAATTCTATGTGCAGTGTTCCCCTAGCACTGGAGTTCTGCCGTTCTTGTTGATCGGTAAACTTGGTCTTGGCTGGAGGTTCTCGCTGATCTTCTGGGGGAGGGGCCTGTTGCCCTGGTTCCCAAATGTCTTTGCTGGAGGCGGAATTGCCCCGCCCTTGCTGGTCCGGGCTAAGTAATCTGCTCGGGTTTGTTCTCCGGAGCTTTTGTTCCCTGCATGCTTTCGGTACAGCTTTGGAGGACGAGAGTGAAAATGGCAGCCTCCCAATCTCTGCCCCAGAGGAGCCAAGAACTCGGGGAGTGACCGAGCGGTTCTATCTCTGGCACCCGACTCGGTGTGGAGTCTCCAAACCCAGCAGATCCCTGCGGTGCGCTCCCGTGTCGCTCCTCCCGGGGGAGGAAGGGGAGTCTCCCTGGATCTGCCGCTTGTTGGGTCCCTGCTGGAGGAGCAGTGGCCCAACTGTGCCACGGATCACGGTTTATGGCAACCCCGAGCTGAGAGCCCGCGCCTCGGCTCCGTCTCTGCAGCCAGCTTCCCCGCTCCGATAGCTGGGAGCTCTGCCGCACTCAGGCACCCCCGGTCTTTCTGTTACCCCGAGGATCCTGAGACCACACTGTCCCGCGAGGGTTCCATCCCCCGCTTAGCCACTGGAGCGACGTCCCTCAGCGGAGCCGACTTCTAAAAGTTCCAATTTTGTGCTCCGCGGCTCTATCACTTGCCAGAAGTGACAGACGGAGGCCCCCTCCCCCGCCATCTATCCTCCTGAATATCGCCTCGGATTCACTCTCCGCACGTCCTACCTTCCAGAAAGTGGTCGCTCTTCTATTCAGAGAGTTGCTGCTATTCTTTTCTTCGATCTCCTGTTGAGTTTGTAGGTGTTCAGAATGGTTTGGTAACTGTCTAGCTGAATTCCTGGGACCAGATGAAATTTAGGTCTCCTACTCCTCCACCATCTTGCTCCTCCCTAGAGAGAGACTCTGGCAGACTCCACACTCAGCACAGAGTCCATGGTGGGGCTCGATCTCACGACCCTGAGATCATGACCTGAGCCAAAAATCAAGAGTTGATCACTTAACGGACTGAGCCACCCAGGTGTCCCTTAAATGTCTCTATTTTTAACATAACATCAAATTTTTGCTAGTTTGCTTGCTTTAAAATTTCATACTCCAATTCCTTATTCCAAGAATGGAAGGAGATAATAATGGAATAAAGTTTTGCCACTTCTGATTTAAGGGAAGATTTAAAAAAATGTGATAGGCTAGGGCGCCTGGGTGGCTCAGTTGGTTAAGCGACTGCCTTCGGCTCAGGTCATGATCCCGGAGTCCCGGGATCGAGTCCCACATCAGGCTCCCTGCTCAGCAGGGAGTCTGCTTCTCCCTCTGACCCTCCTCCCTCTCATGCTCTCTGTCTCTCATTCTCTCTCTCTCAAATAAATAAATAAAATCTTAAAAAAAATAAAAAATAAAAAAATAAATAAAAAAATGTGATAGGCTAAAATTTGGAACCAAGCCCAACACAATGAGGTTTGAATGAGCGTTAGGGTTTAAAGAATCTATTGCATGAACACAAACTAGGAGAGCCCTAATTCTTGGAGAAACTCAGAAAAAATAAGGATTTGCTACCAGCAATTCCGTAAGACATAATAGTGCAAAAAATAGAATGACAAATCAAGGAAGTTGATAGGCTCATTGCACTTGTCTCTGGTTAGATCCTTTCCAGAGAAATTCTCTTTTCTTGCCACGTTGTGCCGAGCCCAGGAAAAACTGAATTGCACTAATGAGAAGATTAGAAATCAGGTCAGTAAAGGCATTGCAATAATTGAGATTGTCCTACAGATTGACAAAATTCCTCCCAAATCTCTGACCTCATCAAGAACAGAATTATTTTTTCCTGGGTTGGGTGACCCACTATTATGAATGCTGCAAATGATTTCTCGATGGGGAATAGTAGTAAAACTTTATGGCAGTGGTTCTCAAACTTTGGTTTCAGGATCCCTTTACACTCTTAAAAAATTATTGAGGACCCCAAAGAGCTTTAGTTTAATGTGGGCTACATTAACCAATATTTACTATATTAGAAATGAAAACCAAGAAATTTAAAAAATAGTGATGTATTCATTCATTGAAAGATAACGAGAAAACCCCCACTGCATACAAATTACATATTTTTATGCAAAAAAATGACTACATTTTCCAAAACAAAAATTGAGTGGGAAGAGCGGCATTATTTTGCATTTTTACAAAACTCTTTAATGTAGAGTTTCATAGAAAGCTGAATTCTTGTGTCTTTTTTTGCGTTTGCTCTGTTGCAATATTGCATGTGGTATAGCCTCTGGAAACTCCACTCTACGCTTGTGGGAGAATAAGAGTGAAAAAAGAAAATGCTGTCTAAGTATTGTTATGAAAATCGTTTTGGCCCCACGAGCTCTCTAAAAATATCTTGCATATCCCAGTCACACTTTAACTCTGTATGGTCTGATAATATCAACCCAAATTATCGAACAAACAATACTACATGAATAAGCCAGGCTCTCCCCGTCCAGTGGGAGGATTCTACTTTGGAAGAAAGCATCGACATATGAATTCATCAAAACCCAAAAAGATCGTTCATTATTTTTTTCCCATATCAAGATGTAACAAAATCTTCGACTAGTAGAAGTTCAACACCCTTCACAGCATCAAATCACTGGCAGGTATGAATTTCAATAATTCACCTGCAAAGAAACTGTCTTGAAAACATTTCATATCAGGGTCATGTCAACGTTGATATATCTATGAGGAAATTTAAATTTGAAGTTGCCCAAAAAGTAATTTCTTAATTCAGAAATCCAAAATCAATGTTTAATGTACAAGTAATTTTCACTGTTTCCTCAGTTCTGCATAAGCTTTATTATAATTACACTCAAACATGTTTACAGTTGAAGAGGAAGAAACTCCAACTTGCACTGAATTTTTTAAACTAAATCTAAACTTATATGTTTTCACAACACTAAAAATCTTTAGATCATATTTATGAGAACACATTTGCTTCTGCATATTCAAATTTCCATTCCATTCCATGCAAAAACATGTCCTTATATATTATGTTAAACCTCAGGCAGATTCAGATCAAAACGTTGGGCTAATTTATAAGCAATACAAGCTTATTGCCACTGAAACTATTAAATTGCCCTGTCTAAATATTTGCTTTTGTGGTACCGTATTACAAAAGCCCAATATCCAAGTGAAATCCATTTCCCTACATTTTTGTACTGCTGTGGTATTTAGATTATTCTTGATACAAGCCAAGTTTATGGGCTAATCCCACAGCTTATTCTTAGTAACTGGATAATAATTACAGCATTTGTTTACTAAAAAATGAAGCTGTCTCATCATTTTCCAAGAGGATCCAACTCCCTGAACTTTTCTGGCTTTTTTTCATGTGTTGCTAACAATTGCCTGGTTTGCCAGTTTCTCTGTATCTCTCATGTGCTCTTTTAACCTAGTCGTCTGATTTTTTTCTACTATGGTGATCTAATTCTTAGGTAAGGCTTCACTTCAGTAATTCAATTCTTTAAAATTTTCTCCACATGAAGTTTTCCAACTCAAACTTCACATAACTGCCAACTTAAGAGAAGGGCTTCTTTGGAATGTTGGGTCCCCCAAATCACACCAAACAACCTGCTGATCATTCTAGGCTAATGGAGGTAAGGGGAATGCTGCCTTTATGGAGTCTTGTTAGCATCTCAGAGGGGAGACAAGGCAAAGTTGGGATATTTCTTGAGATGTTGAGTCTGGTCATTTGAAGGAGGACAGAGTGGTGATTGGCACTGGATTAGAATTGGGGAAAAATGATGACAGAACAGACTAAGCTTGGTGGGTCCCAGAAGGTAAAGATTTTGAGGATAGCCTTCAGAAATTCTTGGGATAAACTGCTATTTGTTGCTTTGTATGAAAGAGTTGGTGGGCCTTTTAGGAAGTTCCTGAAATGAACAATATAGTTATCTGCCATTTTTATCTTCCTGGGCAAGAATCTCCTTGAGGCATATGTTAATGAAGAAAATAAACTCATATGAATGTAGACTGTAAGTCATGTGGTACAGATGGTTTCAGTTCTCAGTATCCTTCTCATTAAAAGAACACAATTTTTGTAGAGAAAAGGATGCCTCATATATAAGTATTTTTATAAATTATTTAGTTTGAACATATATCATATGTAAATAATACAAATTATAAAAATAAATACACTTATAAATAAGTGATTGGGTGAATGCATGGAAAAACTGCAGCTCAGGAGGAGAAGCTGACCAAGCAGCTTGATTCTGTCCCCCCGGTTTCTCCTTCCTCTTGGAGCTCTAATATTTTATGCCTTTGTCGCCATCATGCCAGACTTCCCTGAGAACAGTTTACAATTCCAATTTTTGGAACAAAAATATCCTTTCTTTTCAATTCCTTCTTACAATTCCAATTTTTGGAACAAAAATATCCTTTCTTTTCAATTCCCTGGCATAGCTCAGTTAGGCAAGAATTTTAGAAATTATAGCTAGCTACTAAGAAAACACTGAGAGAAGTGAACAAAGAAATGACCCCAACATTCAAACAAAAGAATGACATCTACAATAACCAACGGTATGTCTACTCCCAACAATCGGTGCTGAGTAAACAGAACCATCTGTTTACTTAGTAAAAATTCCATGGTTGTTTCAAGGCAAGATTGCTGATACTACTTTAATCACTGCTTAACCATGTACACACTCTGATTTCCTAAGATAATTCTCATAGCAGTCCACAAGATGAAGTTAGAGCTCCTTTGCTTGACACTCAAGACCTACGCAGTCTGGGCCAGTCTACCCTCCCAGCCACATTCTCCGTCCCTTCTCTTTCCGCAGTGCCTCCCTGACCATCTGTGCCAAGGTACTTGCCATTTCCTGACCCCACCATCTTTATTCACGCTGACATGCCTTGCTTCTTGTTGTAATCACTTCTTAGAATGCCCTCCCCACTCTTCATGACATTGCCCAACTCCAAGGCCAGGTGTAAATAGGACCCCCACTGTGTAAAATTTCCCATCTTCCCATCTCTGCCTTTCTATCGCCCTTGCCCCACCATCTCACAGTCAGTTCTAGATGTCTGCTCTCTACCAGGCTCGCTGGCTGGAGCGCGGTGGAACACACCTCGGTAGAACAACATCGATTTGACTTGGTTTGGTTTGATTTAGCTTTATTTAAGCCTGCCACTTTGCACACCTCTATGGCTTTATTGTACTTTTAACCTCTGTGGTTGTTTCCTTATTGCATTACAGCACACACATAAGAAAAATGGGAGAAAAATAAGGACAATCAAGAAATTTACCAGAACTATTCCCTGTAAAAGTTGTTTTTCTCTTGCTTCTGGTTTCCAAGCAGGAGGCAAATAGAATTTTATTTAAAAACAGATATTTTTAAATATTACTCTTTTTTTCACCTGAAGTATAACTACCTCCCCACCTATAGACAATCGATCCTGGATGTTAGGAATTAATTCAAGGAAGGAGTGAAGATTCCATTTTATGTAGTCTGAGACTCATGAATGTCTCTCTTCCCTTTCCTTCCAGATAGCTGACTGGGGTTGGGAGGGCACATCAGGCAAGGAAGCTTTGTAGGCTGATCAGAGTGTTTCTTATTGTGAAAAAACAAACAAACAGTCATATCTCTCATTTCCCCCATCATCTTTGAGAACCCCTGCCTTCCTGCACTCTTAACTCTAGTGCTTATGACAGCGACAGGCCTCAGTCCCTTAGCTGATCTATATATCAAGTATCACCTGACACTGCAGCGGCCATGTTGGATAGCCCTGACAAAGGATCTAGGGGAACAAAGGGAAGAGGACATATACTTTTTACAGTGTTTTGTCTTGGCTATGGCAGACATGGGACTGGGGAGAGGGCTCCCCATTGCCCTCCCGACCCACAGGTAGAAGGACCTGTAGACCTACCAAGGCATAGATGGGCCTTCATTGGGATCATCTAAGCCTTGAATCCCAGGAAGGATAGAGGCCCTCTCCTACTGAGGCTGAGGGTCTCCATCTTATGTTATACCCAGTGCCTTCCAAATTTCTTCAAAGAAATGAGAGGGGGAGTATATGTCCTTGGCCCCATTTCCTACAGAGATAGGGAAGCCTGCAATCTGGATAAGGCAAGAAGCTAAACAATGATCTAGAAAGCAATCCGTTGTTTGTGTTGTCTATAACAATTTATATACTGTTGTAGTTGGTCAAGACACACTTCTTTTTGCTAAGAAACAAAATATAACTTAATGAATCTTAAGCACAGTAGGTATCACATATTTTTTTGGTATCACACATTCATATTAATCATTTTTACTTTCACTTGTAATACTCTAATATTATTGCATGTATCCAGATCTGATGCTTTAATTTTATCTTTTTAGTTGTTGATTGATCTCCTTTACTCTTTATTCCACTACTCATGAATTCTGTCAGTCTTCAAGGTTTTTCTCTTTTGATAATAACTAGTGGAAAAAAGAAAATCCTGAGTTTCTCCTTGCAGATGATAAATAGAAGAGATGATGTCTGCTAAGTGACTCACTCATGTCATAAATGAGACTGTTGGCTACAGAAACAGAAAGACCTATAGATTCTCAGTTTAGCCACACAAAGGCTTGTGGCCTTACTGTGAACCTCCATTTCTTCATCAGTAAAGCATAAGTAATGAGAAACCTATTTCACAATGGCTTTGTGAGAGCTCCATGAGATGACATGTGTCACACTTACTCCGACTGCTATTATTAGATTCAATGACATGAAACTGACATTTTTGTATTTTAAAAAGCTGAATTTTATAATTTTTTTTTTTATGATTCTATCTTATGTTAGCTAGTAAGAAGCAAAAGTGGAATCCAAACTCCAATCTTCTGGGTCCCCGCTCTCCACACTTCCATACCATGCTAACTTTCAGTGTTGGTGAAACTTATTTTTAGAAGGAAAAGTGCTGATAGTGGAATTACGAAATAGCTTAATACAGGAGATGTGTGACGAGAACAACCAGTGAGAGTGGGAGAGAAAGAGAAGTTACAGAACTGGTGCAAACTTCTAGACATTACAAATATAATGGCTGTCTAGTGATTTTGCCTTTCATAAAAGCAATGAGGTATATGTGGTGGAAGATTCTGGAAATCTCATCAATGTCATTCGTTAGGGATTGTGATAGTTAATTTCATGTGTTCACTTGTCTGGGCCATGGGGTGCCTAGACATTTGATCAAACATTATTTTGGGGCTGTCAATAAGGGTGATTACATTTGTCTCACTAGACTAAGTTGATTGCCCTTCCTGGTGTTGGGGAGGGGGGAATTCATCCAATCAATTAAAGATCTGAATAAAAAAAAAAAATTAAAAAAAAAGGCTGAGCAAGAGGGAACTTTGCCTCCCTGACTACTGGAGCTGAGACATCAGTCTTCCTCTGCTCTCTAAGCAGAACTTATGTCTCTCATGGGTCTCCATCTTGCAGACAAGCTGACTACAGATCTTGTGCAATCCATAACCATATGAGCCAATTCCTAATAATATTATCTCGAGAGAAAGAGAGAGAAAGATTGTAATGTCTATATTATATTATTATATACCTATAATCTATATATTACATGTCTATTATATATCTATTTATATTTATATTTTGTATGTATTGGTTCCGGTGTCTGGAGAACCCTGACTAATGCAAGGATGGATACCAAAGGTTCTGTTAAGTTAGTAAGTTATCTTTAATAATGCACTCTGAAGCTGCCATCCATAATTATACCTACAGGATTCTTCAAAGATAATGATACTGGGGGGCGCCTGGGTGGTTCAGTTGGTTAAGCGTCCAACTCTTGATTTCGGCTCAGGTCATGATCTCAGCATGGTGAGATTGAGCCCCATGTAGGGCTCTGTGCTCGGTGGGGAGTTGGCTTGGGATTCTCTCTCTCCATCTCCCTCTGCCCCTCCCTGCCCCCCCATCAATAAATCTTTAAAAAAAAAAGATAATGGTAATTACTTTGTAGATTTTTTTTAAGTCTGAGCACATGGACCCCAGATCTGTCATTTGGCAGCCAGCTTTGTTCTGTCTGTGAAGTCATGACTCAAATCCAAAGGCTTCCTGTGGGTAAAAAGGAATGCATCTCAGATTTCAGTGGGGCAGTGTACTGGACAGGGCTTGAGATTGGATGTCAGAAGACCTGCATTTGAATTTCAGCTCTGCTCTTTATTGGCTCCAAGAAGTAACTTTTTGAGCTTTGGCTTTCTCACCTACAAAGTGAGCATAATAAAGACTAATTCAAGGGATCTGGGAAAGACTTTAGACAATGTATGTGATCTGCTCTTTGCAACTCCATAGTTGAAGCATATTGGTTGCTGGAATGGATTATTGTATGTTGAAAGGAGCATTGGTTTTGGACCTGTGTGCTTAGGTTAGTTAATCTTTTTGAGCCCAAGGATCTTCATGTGCTAAAGATTGACAGAAATTACAGCCTACCTTTGCAGGGTTCTGTGAGGATTGCCTTTCACACGAGTCATCTTAGCAGGACCTCTTTGTTCTATTTCTGTAGATTCTAGGACATTCTGCTCTCGGAGAACTCCTTAGAGGGTAACATTCGTTCCCTTTTGCCCATCCCCTCGCTTAGTCTTCTTTAAGGATGGTGGAATGACTTATTTGGTGAATTCTCGTCTTTTCCTGACTTTGAATTGTGCATGATTGGCA
Source organism: Phoca vitulina (assembly GCF_004348235.1). Lineage (NCBI taxonomy): Eukaryota > Metazoa > Chordata > Mammalia > Carnivora > Phocidae > Phoca > Phoca vitulina. The sequence goes on from NW_022589707.1 coordinate 11,745,051, forward strand.
CAGCCTTTTCTGGATTTGCTCATTCTCTCCCTGTCTTCGGGTTACATACATTTTCCACCAGATGAATGACCTTCCTCCGAGAGGAAGATGCAGTGGTGTGGCTTTGCCTGACGCTGGTGGGCACATCCAGTCCTGGGGGGCATGTTCTGGAACATGTCTACAAAGTTCAACCCGTATTTTCCAATTCAGCCTTGTCAGAAACAAAGCTGAGATTTATTTCCATATGCCCAATTCTTGTGTCTATTACTCAGCGTGTTCTCAAAGGAGAGCAGTCGCTCTCAAACTCCAACAGAACATGACTAATATGTGTTGACTATTATTTTGACTTTCAGTTGCCTAGAGATTTCCATGCTAGGAACATACATGATGGCATTTTTCTGAACATCACATAAATGTGTTTTTTGTTTTGTCAAGTAAGCTCTGATACTCTTAAAATAGGGAAATCTAACTTTAGTGTATGAGGGCATTAAATCCATTTATGATTTGGGTAGATATTTTCTAAGTTTTGCTGCAAAGGCTAGCTCTCTGGCGTTTGTTATAATGGACACTGAAGAGAGCTTTTGCAAATACTTGCTTTTGGTTTTGCCTCTAAAATCAATATCCATATATCGTCTTGACTTTGGCAATGCTATATACAAGGTTGATGACTCTTCAATGCCATATTTAAATCAAGGCACTTAACTGGGTTTACACAAATGGTAGGTATCTGTTCATTGGACAAAAGCAGCTCATAAACCTTTACCAGATAATGGTCCTTAAGGGCACGGAGTTCATCTCTGCCTCTGAGAAAGGCCGTATCACGGAGGGCCAGACAGGGAACCCCACCCAGACTCGGAGCCCCGCCTTACACCCGGGCTCCACCTCACTCTCTGTGATGTGTGATACTTTTCATATGGTACATGCCTCGATTTCCTCTTTTACAAGTTGGGGGCGGGGGGGGGGGGGGGATAACAGTAACTATCTTCAAAGTTTCCGGGGGGGTTATTTGAGTCAGTACTTAAGTGCTTGGGAAAATGCCTGGTATAGAGTAAGAATACTGGTTCTAAAGCCAGACTGTCTAATGCAACCTGCCACCTCCTCAACCTCTGTGGGTCTTGGCTTCCTCATCTATAAAACTGGTCTAACAGCTTGTACCTTTTTGGGTGATTATGATGTGTAAGTGAGGCCAGGTGTGCAGTTTGTGGTAAGCAGTAGCATAAATAAGATGGAAGTTTTCTTTCTTTCTTTCTTTTTTTTCTATCATGAAAAGGAAGAAGGCAATCCAGGTCTGGTATGGCAGCTGCACCACTTAAAGAATCCAGGTTCTTTTTATCCTGCGGCTTTACCCAGGCTATCTCACAATTCCAACAGGCTGCTTGAGCTCCAGCCATTATATCCACATTCCAGGCAGCAGAAAAGAAAGAAGAGACAAAGAAAGGCTGCTATAACCCTTTACTAGCTACTAGGTTTAGCAAGAAATGTTCTCTTAGAAAACTCAATTCCCTTTGCTTGGTTAGCATGGAATTAGAATACTTTCTCAACTATAATTTTACTTCCTATAAAATTTGAGAAGGATTTTTCTGCATTAATAATCAGAACTGATCATGTCGTCTCAAAACACATTTTCCTCCAAGCAGTATTAAAGATTTGTTGACAGTCTTACAATTCAGTTTGGATGGTCACTTAACCATTTGCAATCTGTGGATTTATAGTGTGTATTTTTATCATTTACATTTTATGGAAGCTGCTCTCTGATCATCCTAACTTTTGGGGGCTCAGAAATCCATATGAGGGTCTGAAAGAAAGCTCTGAACTCCTTCCTGGAAAAATGCACATAAAAACATCCTCCGAATTGTGCCTTCGTGGATTTTTATTGCATTGAAAAGGTATTTCCTTCACAGAACTAATATGTAAAAACCCATACAATAATTAATGACTCCTCCATTCTCATAAATGTTCAAGCTTGGCAAATTATTTTGACAATGGGCTTTCCTTTCTTCTTAACAAAAGAAAAAAAAAACTGCCAGAAGTTTGATCATGTGCTTCCAGAAGGCTTCTGCAAAGGCAGTGAGTTGGAGTGTGCTCCCATTTCTTGCTAAAATCTTGTGATTCCAGTGGTGATTCAAAGCCCAGATTCTGATGAAACTGATGAGGACTGCAGCAGCAAACAAGACTTCTTTCAGGATTTTCGCAGAGTCTTTGAAATCTCTAAGGAAATGTGGAGCCTCCTCCTCCGAGACCAAAGGAGCCCCTCCCCCACTCCCAAGCACTCCCCACTCAGTTACCCTGTTTTAACTGTTTCCATATTGTTACCACTATGTGGAATCAGGGTCTCCATTCATTTAATGACTTTATTCCTTCTTAAAATATCGTACTAAAGTCTCACTTATCATGATACCTGAGGGTTTTTTGGCGCTGCGTTCAATTTTGAACCTGAGGAGGTTGCCTCACTTGACTCACCCTGATCTTGCCCCCCACCCGGCTTGGGTAGCTTAAAATAGGTTTGGGAGAGGAGGAGTATCTACTTACCGCACAGAAACTAACCAGCACTGCAAATCCCAACTCTTCCTGTACCCCCGCCCCTTCCCAGGACACATAAATGTTACACATTTATCCACACACCCTGCCAACAAACCTCCTCGCCCAGATCCCTTGGACTATTATCCTGTATCTCTTCTTTGAATGTTCATTTCACTTGCCCCGCAGCTCTCTTAAGAGGCAGCTGGTTTGTTTCTCTGTCAATCCTCCTGCCAGTGAGCCTAAAAGTGAGGTAAATATCTTCCTTGGATACTGCAGCTCTCAGTCCATATCTTGTCTCAAGATCCAGATACTTGCAAGTGCACGGCATCTCATTATATGCCCCAATATCTCTTCCACTGGCGTCAGGTCATTCTTCCTCCGTTGTCCGAGATTTTACTACGTACCACTACCCCCTCCGTAATCATTCTTGGTGACTTACAATATCTTTCTAATTCTTGGTGCCTCTGATATCTGTTTATCGACTCTCTCAGTGGTTATGAACTTTTCTTCTCTCTTCTGCCATTACCAATAGATCTACTACCATTAAATCTCAAATTTTAGCATCCTGCCTACTACCTCTTACCCCATCGTGTTTCCTCTAAAACTCATACTTCCATCAATTCTTTGACACCATAAAGACCCCTAATCCACTAACCTTATCTCATTTCACTGTCTTATCACCACCTTCGTAGACAGTCACCGTCTTCCCATCCTCAATTCCCTCTTTATCCAGCTTAGATTCCGTGGTCTATCCCAACAATTACTCCTTGCATTTACGTTTCACTGGCAAATAAATGTTTTCTGTTTTCATCAATAAAGAGGATCAGAGAGCATTTGCCTTCAGACAGAACAGGCAATAGTATTGTTTACAGTTGTGCCCCAGGGCTAAGTTAACTGTCTTGCTCTTTGTCATAGCTGAAAAATATCTGGACTTTATGGATATCCCGCATTGATCCACTATATCAATGGCATCATGCTAATTGGCTTGTCTGAGCAAGAAAGGGCTAACACATTAGAGACTTTGGAAAGAAACATGCCTCCCAGAGGGTGGGAGATGAACCCTACCATAACTCAGGTTGCATACCACACCAGTAAAATTTTGGGCATCCGATGGTTGGGGTATTCTGGGACACTCCAACCAAGTAAAGGAAAGGACAAATTATTGCGTCTTGCAACTACCATAATGAAGTCACTTTTGCCAGCAGACACAGCAAGAGTCCCATTAAATTATAAGCTCTGACTATTGCCTAGGTTTTGGGGGGCAGCTTGTGCCTTCTAAAGTGTACATCAGGTCATGACATTCCCCTGTTAAAAACCTTCCAATGGCTTCTCATCACATTCAGAATAAAACTAAATTATTATGTGATGGCCCTTTCAGGCTCTAGATGTGACTTGTGCCTACCTCTCCCATTTCATCTCCAACTTCATTTCCTAGGAACCTTATCATTATCAGGCCAGAAATTACATTGGCTTGTTTATAGATATGTTTACTAGTGATCTCTCCCTCTAGAAAGGAAGCTTTATGTGGTCAGAGACTTTATTCTCTTTATCTCTCTAATCCCAGGCCTCAAACAGTACCTGGCCATATCAAATACTCTGTAAGTTATTTGTTGGATAAATGAATGAATCTGTTGAATGAATACAGGTGCCAAACTTAATAATACCCCATGCACTTTGCCTGTGCACAGAGATCTTTTCTTCCAGTAGATTTGCCCAGCAAAGCTGTGGATCTGGCCATTACGGATGAAATAAGAGCCGGCAACCAAGAAGTTGTCCATGGCCTCATGCAAATCCATGCTGATGGGAATGACCAGCGGGCTCCGTGAACTGCTTAACAATACCAGAGCCTGCGCTAGCCATTCCGTAGTTTCATTGTCCTCCACCCACCCGCGCTGCCACCCAAGCCAGGACCCCAGATCAATAAGGAGACCGCTCCATCTCACCAGTAACCTATTCCTAGACTGGAGTACAGGAGACTTATTTGCACTGCGAGGCCTATTGCCCCGCAATGATGTATAGGTACGTCTCCCCTCTTGCCACCTAGTACCCCAAGTCCGCTCACTTAGGAAGGAGAAGCCACAGATCTGAGGAGATCCTCAGCCACTGGGAGAAAAGGGGGTGGAGTCACTGCCACACAGGACGCTCACACATGTCCTCACGCCTGCGCTGTGAAGAGCGTGGCAGTCAAATCACTGCAGTGTGGAAAGCGATTGCTCTGGGTGAGTAACTCCACCTCTCTGGGGTTCTCTTTTTTATTTTGATGCCCTTAGGTACTGTGAAGCAAATGAGGCACTTGCCTCAATGCAGAATTTAAGGGAGGGACGGCACCCCAAATATCAGTAATCAAAATAAATTTGGGGTGCCTCAGGGGCTCAGTTGGTTAAACATCTGACTCTTGATTTCAGCTCCGGTCATGATCTCAGAGGCGTGAGATTGCGCCCCACATGGAGCCTGCTTGGGATTCTCTCTCTCCCTCTGTATGCCCCTCCCCCGCTCATGCTCTCTCTCTAAAAGAAAAAGAAACAGAAAAACCCCAAATAAATTATATTTTAATGCAGGATTTTAAAAATCTAAATTAATGCAAGAAGAATCCATGATGAACAAAATATGAAACTTTTAAAGAATGGCTACTTACTAACTTCTTGGGCTTGGGCAAATTAATATTACCAAACCTCAGTTTCTTCAATCTGAAAAATGGGAAAGCTATGGGGTCATGTCTTTTCCAGGAGTTCGTAAGGATAAAGTCAAGCAATGTGTTTGAAGTGCCTAAGCATGGAAGGCACCCAGAAAATAGTGGATGTTATTATTTACAAGAATGTATTGGATAGCTGTGCTAAAAGTGACAAAAGGTTTTTCTTTCTTTTCTCCTTCTTCTCCTTCTCCTGCTTCTCCTTATTCCTCTTCCTTTTTTTTTTTTTTTGGTGTTGCTATCATTCTCCAGTATCTATGAGGAAGGTTAATATTGATAATTCTCTCAATGATGTTTGCCATCTAAACTTCAGCTCGCAAACAAATACGAATAAATATTGACACCCTGGAGCCAGCTTCTCAGCTGACCAGTCCCTGAGGTTTTAAGGCCAATCCCCCCTCCCCGGCAGGGGCTGAGCCCTCTGTCCTGTTCTTACGGCTTCCACACTTTCTCTTTTGCCTCATTACCTCTCCCTGCTTCTACCTACCAAAGGACCAGTCTTAGTTCTCATCCTATAGTTAGGACTGCTTGGCCGAGGGTACAGAAGGATGGAGTGGGCAGAGATGGGGAGAAAGACAGTTTGCGGGCATGGTAGAAAGGCTCCCGCTGTGGATTTCTCCTGGAGCTAGCATCATGTCCCTTGCATGTGGCTGTCATAGTTTTCCTGCCACCTGAGATGAGGCGTAGTGGCAAGACCACAGAGTGGATGGAAGGCAGAGGTTTTCCAATCCTCAAGCCACGATCTGATAGTGGGTCATGAAATCATGTATTGTGGAACCAGGAGTGAATCATGATTGAAAGCAGCACTAAAATAATCCAGAATATGGGGCACTTGGGTGGCTCAGCCTGTTAAACGTCTGCCTTTGGCTCAGGTCATGATCTCCGGGTCCTGGGATCGAGCCCCGTATCCAGTTCCCTGCTCAACGGGGAGCCTGCTTCTCCCTCTCCCTTCCCCTTGTTTTGCTCTCTCTCTGTCAAATGAATAAATAAAATCTTTAAAAAAAAATCCAGAATGTGCCATAGCAGAGTATGCCATACATCATAAGGATGAGAATTACTTTGTCAATATTTTGTTTCTGTTCTATCTACATACATGTGCACAGTATGTGTAACTATGAGTCCCAGTAAAATCATTGGAAAGCCACCAGTGCGGTGGTTAAGAGTTTGGGTACTATAGTCCAACTCCTCAGGTTTAAATCTTGACTCTGCCACTTACTTGCTATGAGACCTTAGCAATTTACCTCTCTTCCCTGTGCCCAGTTTCCTTATCTGTAAAATGAATTAATAATAGTACCCACTGCAAAGGGTGGCCATGAAAATTAAGTGATTTGATGCATAGCATGCTTACAGAATAGCAAGCTCAACAGATGTGAGCTATTATATTATTACCAGCAGCAGCACCAACAGCAACACCTTCCTATAATGTATGTAAAGGGCCTAAGACTGTGCCCGAAATGTAATAAAGCCTCAACAGTTGTTTGTCATTGTGGAAGAGACTTCCGGTACTTACTGTATTCTACTACATTCTGTTCTCCTCTGCTTTCTGGCACATAAGAAGGCGACATTTCCCCATCCCAGTGAAGCTAAATGGGACCCCCTGAATAGGTCCGGCCAGTAGGCTGTAGAGAGAAGTGAGGTGTCCCACTTCCAGGCCCGAACAATTAAGCGCTCATTTGAGACTCTCCAGTGCTCTTTGGCTCCCCTGAGGCAGAGCCTGAAGATTTGGATTGGGACAGCAGTGAAGCAATGTCATTAGAACCTGTAGCCTGGGTCCTTGAGCCTACTGCCCCCCCTTACCCCACCGGCCCGGGTTGGACAGATCTCACATAACCTTTATACATTTGTTTGTTTGTAACATCTTTATGGAGATATCATTCAAATGCCATAATATTCACCCCATTAAAGTATACAATTTGGTGGTTTTTCATATATTCACAGTTATACCAGATGTCACAGGACCTTGAATACCAGGCTAAGGAGTTTAAGTTGTATCCTATGGGAATCAGTTAATAGGAAAGTGTCTTGTAGTTGCAAAACGTATTTAATTAATGATAGTCTGACAAACAACTTTCCCATTTCCTTTGGCTTCTTCCTAAATTTATCTATATGGTACATGCTTTTTTTCATGCTTATAATGAGGCCGTATTTACAATTTTGTTCTCTACTTTCACCTTCGTATTATTTCAGGTACACTTTTCTCTATATATTGTCTTTGATGGCTACATTGCATTTATTGTCATAGTTGGACACTTACAGTTTTATGTGGCTAGAACTGTTTCTCTCTCTCTCTCTCTCTCTCTCTCTCTCTCTCACACACACACACACACACACACACACACACACACACGGCAAGTGAAGTGCCCCTGGGTGTCAAGTTTAAGGAGGTGCTTACATCCAGACTGTATCTGAATGACAGCTCACCTCCCTTATCCCCAGCCCCAGGGCTAGCCTGTGTGTGCGCATGCGCAAACGCGTTGCTTTTACGTGATTTCTTCAGGATGAGATTACTGGTTCAGAACATGAAGATTCTTACTGCTCTTGATACGAAATGCTAGAATGTTTCTTGAAGCATAATTTTGACACGTGCACGATGGCCTCTTACAAAGCTGACACCGGCCGTGGGGCAGTTAGGAGACTATCACAATATGTCCTGGTGATAGTACTATTTTTGCTATAGAAGATCCCCAGGTATGACTTTTCACATTTGAATAACCCACACAGAATACTCCCAAGTCAAAACTTTAGCTATACCTTCATGCAGTCAGCTTCCATCCTCAGTCGTCATAGAAACAGCAAGACCTTCACACTGAGTCCATGTCCCTAACAGATGACCCCTCTGTGTATACCAAACTGGTCATTTAAGGTGTATCATTTTCCCAAGGGACTAGCCCCTTGGACAGCAACCTTTGGATATAATCTGTCAGCAGAAATCTTATGAATGAAGAATGTTAGGCTACTGCTGTTTTATTACAAACCAAGTTCCCAGCTGAAAGTTCTAATTAAAATTCCATTCTGTGAGGACAAATAGCATCAGAATTTGCCAATTAGCAGGTTTTTATAAAAGTCAAATGGAAAAGTATCTGGGCTAGTCTGTTGTGTATAAATTTTTCCTAGGGGGCACTTTTTAGAAGTCACCAAGTGGAAAATCACTAGAATGGAGTTTAGCGAGGTCTGGTTCTTGAGTCATTGCCCTGCAGACGTAATTCCCAATCCTGCATAATTAGGAAAGATTAGAGGGTGATGGAGCAAAAAGAGCAGGTTTGGGGTAGGACAGAGAATCAGAGAGAGAGGTTGTTGAAAAGAAACCAAAATTGTCTTCAAAGCTCTTTCCAGCAACTTTTGGGTGTCTTGGAAAGTAATGTCTTCTTGGCTGACAGGGCTGATCAATTTATTATTTAGCACCTCCTAATTTGAAACACTTAAAGCTACAATATTAAAGTTAACTTTTCTTCGGTGGGTTTCTGCCTTTTCACTCTAGAAGTTTCATTATTGAAACTTGGTTTGATAGTCTTATTTTCTGAAGACCTGATGCCATCCAGGGGTTCTGGACCAAGCTCATTAGGGATTCCTAACCTTAAGAGAAGCTGGCTTTTGAGGAAGGCTTGCTCAACCACACTCAGTGGTACAGACAAAACTCGCACCTAGGGTGGGATGCCAAGATAGCCCTAAGAGCCTACATACAAGCTGTGTAAACTCCAGTCTCCAGGAGGTGTTCTGCAACAAGACTGCAAGCCATTTCTCTGATATGCACCTTTCCAAAAGCAAAGTGCGCTGCTCAACTGTACCTGTAGTCAGTATGATTCCTACAGATGATAAGACATTGGTCCAGTTCTCAAAGAGCGTGACTCTGGCTTGGACAACAGACAAATGTATCCTTCGGGGCTCCTTTAAAAAAAATAAAACCCGAACTCCTTCCCAGTCTACTTATTTATAGGATGTCTGGTACTTTTCGCTGAAGCATTCTGGTTTCAACGCGCCCCACTGCCTGGTGCGGTCTCCACCGCCGCCGCCAGGTGGGGCGTGGGCGAGCGAGCCGAGCGGCAAGAATCCGGGCCCTCGGGGACCTAGCGGAAGGCGCGTCCCCGCCGAGCCCCCCGGGCTGCGGCGCCCCAGCCTCGGCGCGGGCCGGCCAATCAGAAGCCGCCTTCGCGTAGCCGCGCGTTCGTCGGACCCGCCCTTCCTGCGGGCCTCACGCGCTATTTAAAGGCGTGCGCCGCAGCTGGCGCGGCGTGGTCCTCGGGAGCGGGTCGGCGGAGCTCAGCAGTCATGGCCAGCCACCTCGTGCTCTACACCGGCGCCAAGATGCCCATCATGGGGCTGGGCACCTGGAAGGTAAGTGCTCTCGGGAGCGCGCGCGGCCCACGGCTCGTCTCGGGCTCAGCGCGGCGTGGGGCTGTAGGGACCTACAGTGACCCAGAGCGGCCCCCCGGCCGGGGATGCCCGGTCTCCAAGGAGCTATAGTTGGGCTGGCCGGGCCCGGGCGGGACGGGGGAGGGGTGGGTCCCCACGGGGACCGGGGCACCGGGCGCTGGCCTGCCGTCCCGGGGGCTTGGGTGGGGGACTGCTGCTGTAGACGCTCGGCGGGTGGGATCCCCAGGCCGCACTTGGAATCCAATCCCGGGTGGAAAATCACGGAGGGGGGTTCCCCGCGCCCCGCCGCTCTGCCCAGGGGGCGGGAATCGGGAGGAGCCGGGGCGATGGGGCCGAAATGGGGGGCCGTCGCGCGCCGGCGAATCGCGTCTGAACCGCACCTGTCGCACCTGCGCCTTTGTTTCTTTTCTAAATAGTTTATTCTTAATGGTTTCCGTTTTTACTCTCTCAGGAATAAGCACTCCGCTTAAGCCCGGAGACTGCAGGTAATTAAATTAGCTGCCACGAGTTTGCCCAGGATGCATCTATCTCCGTGTCCCCAAACACGCGACGCCGACCCCTTGTAGCCGAGCTTGTCTCTCGGGGTTGCGGGTGGGGGCGGTTGTCGTATGCGGGGCAGACCTTCGCAGAGAATCTGGGCACCTGTGGTTACCGCCCAGAGAAAACTCTTAGCTGTTGCCAGCTGTTGCAATTGAAGATTAGTAAATATAAGAAATAAGAAAAGGGTCAAAGAGTTGATTTACACAAAGTTTCTTGGCCAAAGTAATCAGAGTATGTGTAATTTGTGTTTCCTTCAAGAAGTCCAGTGAGGGCTCTAAGGGTGTAATTGAATTATGACCGTGATACAGAGTTATAAATTTCAGCTGTTGAGGGTTATTCTCTTGGAATGGATGTGAAAAGACACTTTCTTGGCAATAGTAAGTTATTACAGTTTGTATAATGATGCAGGCACGCAGAGACATACGCATATAACTGGAACAAAAGAGCCACAAAACACTACTAAGTGGGATGAATTCCAATATTTTTATTCTGTTTTGTGTTTTCAGAAATTATGTTCCTGACCTTGGTCCATTGTTTGAAAATTACTGCTCTAGGGTAAATAAGGAATAAAAGTTGTTAAAAGGATTTTTAGAATTTTTTTAAAATTTTTAAAATGTTTTATTTTTTAAATTACTTTTTTATTTCTTTTTTTTTTTTTTTTTTTTTTAAGATTTTATTTATTTATTTGAGAGAGAGAATGAGAGACAGAGAGCACGAGAGGGACGAGGGTCAGAGGGAGAAGCAGACCCCCCGCTGAGCAGGGAGCCCGATGCGGGACTCGATCCCGGGACTCCAGGATCATGACCTGAGCCGAAGGCAGTCGCTTAACCAACTGAGCCACCCAGGCACCCTACTTTTTTATTTCTTATTTTTAAAGATTTTATTTATATATTTGAGAGAGTGAAACCGAGAGAGATCACAGAGGGAGAGAGAGAAGCAGACTCGCTGCTGAGCAGTGAGTCGGATGTGGGGCTTGATCCCAGGACCCTGAGATCATGACCTGAGCTGAAGGCAGAAGCTTAACTGACTGGAGTCACCCAGGTGCCCCTGTTTTATTTTTTTAAAAAAGATTTATTTATTTAGAGAGTGAGAGTGCGAGCAGGGGGAGGGGCAGAGGGAGAGAATCCTCAAGCAGACTTCCCGTTGGGCTCAGAGCCTGATGTGGGGCTCAATTCCAGGACCTGAACTGAAATGAAGAGCCGGACACTTAACCAACTGAGCCACCCAGGGACCCGTATTTTTTATTTTTTAGAGAGTGAGCGTGCATGCAGGCACGATTGCGGGGGGGCAGAGGGAGAGAGGGGCTGGCATCTTAAAGCACAGAGCCTGATGTCATGACATGAAATCATGACCTGACCCCAAATCAAGAGTTGGGACACTTAACCAACTGAGCCACCCAGGCATCCCTTAAAGAGTGTTTGAAGTCCTGGGGCGCCTGGGTGGCTCAGTTGGTTAAGCGACTGCCTTCGGCCCAGGTCATGGTCCTGAGTCCTGGGATCGAGTCCCACATCAGGCTCCCTGCTCAGCAGGGAGTCTGCTTCTCCCTCTGACCCTCCTCCCTCTCATGCTCTCTGTCTCTCGTTCTCTCTCTCTCAAATAAATAAATAAAATCTTTAAAAAAAAAAAAAAAAAAAGAGTGTGTCAAGTCCTGCACCTGTGCATTTAATGCCCTGAAAAGCTGTATATTTATTTAACATTATAAAATCTATAGTTAGGTCATTCATTCTGGCAGAGTACGTTCTTTGAGGGCGAGGGTAGCATCTGTCTTGTTCACAAGTATTTCCCCCACGTCTTACAATGCCTGGTAAACAGTAGGTACCCAAAAAATATGTTAGATAGGTACTGAATTAATACAAAGAAGTAAGATAATTTTGGATGGTGGGGGAGGTGAGGAGATGAGGTTTGTACAGAATCGTGTTGAGGTGTGAGAAGGGAGGTAACTGAAATAAATAGCACAAGTATAGGCTTAGAATGGATTCCTTCTTTTTTTTTTTCTTAAGGATAGCAGATAGTCCCCTTTCCCCCATATGTGTGTACATATTTCTTCACAGATGCTGGACAAAAGAAGGGGTGACCTGAGAAGCGTTTGCTTATCTTTGTGAGAAGTGGGGGAGGCTCTGAAGCGGGTACAGTTCCTTGTTCTCCTGGATCTTTCCTATCATGGCATCTGTGTTGTACCATCCAGACCCTTCGCGGGGCTCTAGTGGTCTCTGATCTGCTTTTTGCATCAAAGGTCGTCAAATCTGCCCTTCTGTCCTTGGAGGTGAGGCTTTCAGGCAGATGGGAGAGCATCTCTGCCTCAGACCCCGTGTGCCATAGCGAGTGTTTCTCCCCGGCAAGCTTGCCTTCCCCATTAGACAGGAAGTAAACCCACCAACCTTGTTTTGCCAGGAATCCGTTAAAATAGATTTCTTTTGATGCCCTCTTGCAGTCCTGTTGCTAGTAAATGTTCTGACCTAGCGGAAAAATTGTTGGTAGTTTGGTTATTATAACACACCCACATGCTCCAAACTGAGGAGGGGGGTACAACTGTGTTTCTTAACCTCTTTTCCATTATCTCCACCCCTGCCCCATGCAGGAATCTTTGAGACATTCTTCCCTAATTGCCCCCCACATACAATTTTAACATCAGAGATAGACTGTATCTGTTTATGTCCTGTGGCCCTTCAGAGGGCCACAAACCTTTGTGTAAGCTAAGATTTATTTTTTGCCCCCACTGAACCAGTTTTTGTCTCTTTGGGGGTGATATCTCCCCCTTTAAGAACACATGAGGTAGAGAAAATGCTGAGAAAGACTTTCTGTCACGTGCCGAAAGTGGGACAAGCTTGTATTGGCCCCAAGATCCTGGGTTGGGGGAGGGGGGAAGAGGTGCTGGCTTTGGAGCTGAGACCATAACTTGGTTTTACCGTTCACCTGCCTCATCTCCCTGCGGGCCTCAACCTGGCCCTCTTCAAGATCAAAGATAGTTAAGTAAGTCTTCCCCAAGCAGGGCCAGCCCTGGTCCAGTCCCATCTCAACCAAGTGGAGATATCAGTGTCTTAGAATTCAGCAGAGATTGATTCAGGTTGGGTGGGAGGAAGCTAATTTCAGTTTTATTAGTTGGTTTGTGTTTGTTGCCAAGCCTGATTATGAGCTTTGATGCCAAAGAGGAGCCAGATTGACTGTTTTCATGTGATAAGGCAAGTGAAAAGGGTGGTCAATCCCTTATCATTTGTACAGAACTGCAAAATGATGTGGACGTACTACTGATCATGAGCCCAGTGAGGTTGGCTTATCTGCACCAAACATTGAAAAGCACACTTTGTATTGACCGTAGATTGGACACGAGAGGTAGCATGTTGTTTTTACTCTCTGGATTCTCCCCCATGCTTGGTCTGTTGGAATCTTAGGAGTACGGCAGATTTTAAGCCTTGTTTATACAAACCACCGGGTCCCCAGTCTCCCATTTGTGCAGAGTGGAGCATTGTGTGCCCTACAGAGTGAGGAAGCCAGCTTGCTCAGATTTACCCGAAGTTGATTGAGATTGTATTGTCAATTGGCTAAATTAGAACTGGGATTAAACCCTTTTGGTCACCAAAATACCCATGTTCAGTATCAGAATACCTAAACTTTTCATTATCATAATACTGAATTGGACACCAGATATTTTATTTGTGATTAGGAATTAGGACAAATCAAGGCTGGGCCTCTTGCCTAATCCCCATTTCTTTGTATGCTCTTCTGGCGTAGAAATGGGCTGGTAAACTATAAGCCACAGACTGTTTTTGTAAATAAAGTTTTATTAGAACACACCTCCTGTGTACGTGTTATTTATGACTGCTTTTGTGCTGCAGCTGCAGAGCGGGGCACCTGCATCGACCGTCAGGCCCACAAAGCCTAAGATATTTTCTGTCTGGAATCTTATAGAAGAAGTTTGCCGACTCCTCTTCCAGAAGATTCTAAGTGAATGGAATACATTTTGAGAAGTAACAAATGCCTGTTACACTTGCATCTGGTTGAAATGACTTACACTTAAAACGAACACTTAAAATAGAAAATTATATTGTAAGACCACTAGTATTTAAACAAACCTAATAAAAAATGAGTTTCTCTTAGACGCAGGTTGAGTTTCTCTAAAGAAAAGCTGGTTTAATCGGAAGAAGTTAAATAATGTTTGTGGGGACGGCTTTTCTGTGATCATGGTATTTTTAAAGGCTTTAGAGGTTGATGGCCCTGTTTCTTTATTAAGTCTAAGTTAACATAAAAAGTTAGGTTTCCTATTCCTTACCCTAGGATTATCATTGGCACACTGTTCTCATACATCTTACCTAGGATTTTCCCCCAAAGTTAAGTTTCCTTCATTCCCATCCCTCCTTTCATTGCAAAAGTAATACCTGCTAACTAGAGAAAATTTTTAAAAAATACATCAGAAAGAACATAATCCCCTCTTTCAGAAATCCCCATGGTTAATATTGCAAGGGATTCAGTCTCTGAAATACTTTTTTTTTTTTTACACCATTGATGCCATTTTATAACCTTTCTGGTTGAGCCTTGCAGAGGGAATAGAGGGAGGGTTATTATTTTAAAGTAACAGGTAAGAGCTACATGCAAAGGGGAAGATGATTAGGTTTTTACAAGTTGTGTGTGTGTGTGTAAAGGGCGAGGCACTAATAGGATCTGAGTTGGTATTAGCTGGCTTCAAATGTTACAAAGCGAGGAGATAGGCCTATCTTGTGGAGATGGTGGGGGGCCCCCGGGGCCGAGAATTCTCTGCCATCTGTTGATGCCATCAGCTCAGACCATTGTCAGGTTGCTGCCTGAGCTAGTGCTCTGGACCTCTAAGGTTCAAGAGAGTTGGGCATCCGTGGGTTTGCCGAAGTCACAGGGCAGATTATTGGCAGAATCGAGTTAAAACATGATTTAAGTCTGTGGGATTTGTACAATTTGGTCATCTGTAATTTGAATGTTTCCTATAACGATTTTCTGCACATTTGCTGTGAGATGTATGGAAATACGCTTTCATGATTTATTTTCTTTTCAAAGTTTCAGTTTGGACCACTCCTCCTGTTTGCATTTGTAAATGTGGCATGAAATGGAGAGATGGTATAATCGCATACTAGCATTGCCAAGTTTATTGTGTGATTTTTCACCGTATCTTAAATTGGCTGATTCGTTAGTGGTAAGAGAAGTTCATTTAGTCTCTTTCTCTGAAGGGTTAGGTTGAGATGATGAATAGTGAATGTAGTTTGTGGACTCTGGTACATTTTCATTCCAGAGAATGATTTTTTCAAGCCCAGGAGACTTAATCCTTTCACTGACCAGTGTCTCGTGCCTCTTAGGATCCACACAGGAGGACAGACCTCTAGGCAGAGCATGGCTCTAAGGTCCTTCTGCCAATGTTTGAGTCCTGACATCTTTGACCGACTGTGATCATGGGCCTGTTGCGTCACCTCTCTGTGCCTTTCTTTCCCTAGCTATAGAGATAACTGTATCTGCCAGGGTTGTGGTAAAGATTCAGTGTATTAATGTACTTAAAACTGGTAAAAATGGGTCCATATTTTCAGTTTGAGCCAGTGTGTGCTAAATACCCCACTGGTCAGTTTCCATTCAGTGACGTGATCTGCCCTGGCGCAAGCTTTCTGGGAACCAGGATGCCTGTTCCAGAGTCAGCCCAGGGGACAGCCATCAGTCCCGCGGCAGAGCATGTGGCCCCGTGTGGCCTCCCTGTGGCTGCAAAAGGTGTCCCCAAAAAGGGGAGGCTGGGGGCGCCTGGGTGGCTCAGTCGTTGGGCCTCTGCCTTTGGCTCAGGTCATGATCCCAGGGTCCTGGGATCAAGCCCCGCATCAGGCTCCCTGCTCCGCGGGAAGCCTGCTTCTCCCACTCCCCCTGCTTGTGTTCCCTCTCTTGCTGTGTCTCTCTGTCAAATAAATAAATAAAATCTTTAAAAAAAAAAAAAAAAAGAGGCTGGCACACAGCCCCCATTCTTGGGAGTCTTGTCACTGATTGCTACAATTTCTGCAGACTGAATTTATAAAATGCCCAACAGTCCTTGCTTCTGTTTTCCTTTACCTTTAGAAAGCAGCGTGGCCCACTTCCCAGTGCCTGTGTCCCTGGCTCATCTCTTGGTCATTTCTGCCCTTGGCTTTTCTCTGAAAACATAACGTGAACCTTTTTTCAGTTTTGTGCCACTCTTTCGGCAACCTTGATTATCCTCGTTTACACTTTTCTGGCTCCAAGTAGCTGAATAATTCTGTTGGGCAGAATAAAAAGTACGTTTGAGGTGGGGACTCCTGGGCCCACAGGATGCCCTCGGGTGTACCAGAGTCAAGGCTGTACGTGATGTCGCTCCGAGCAGTCTCTCTTGGCCCTCCTGTCTCTCAGCCCCACTCTCTTCCAGCAGCCCCTGGCTCCATTCCCCCAGGTCGGCGACCCCAGCAGGACGGGAGCCTGTCCTGGTAGTAGTTGCAGAGACCGAGTCCCGCGGGCCAGGTTTGGGTCATGCCTCTGCCTTTGCCCTAGTGGCTGTGCCCGATGCGCTGTGTGGCCATGCCGGGCCTGGGGAGTACGCCCGCCCCTCTGTCCGGGCCTGGCCGTCTCTCGGCCTGCTCCCTTGGATCTCCAGTGGTGGGGAAGGCTGTACCTGTCGCTTCTTTGTTCCTCCAGGGAAAAAAAAAGATAATCAGGTCATCTGGAGGTGTACCCTCTCTTAGACCTGAGGTTAGCATCCCGCCCTCTGCTCCCTCCTTGGGGGTGAGCAAGCCCAGTGTACGAACAGGCTCTGGGCATCCCCTTGTTCCCACTGGTTCACAATCTCCCCCCCCTGCCCTGGGCCTGTTCACAACAGCTGATGTCAAAACAGCAAATGTCTGCAGCTGCTCATAGCCCTGGGGATTTTCCTTTTCATTCTCTTCTCCCCCAGCTCTCTGGAGGAATGCACTATATTCATGTCACAGTCTGTTGCACATGTGTGTATTTTTCACCTCTCTGGTCTGAGTAGGATCAGTGAGGCGATGGAGTAAATGTCCATGAGGTCAGTCTGGGTGCTGGCGAAGCTCGAAGGCCTGGAGGAGCCGCCTCTTCCCTGACAGCTAGGCTCTGCCCTGTCCTGGGCACAGAGGTGGTCAGATGGCTGTTCAGTCTCCTTGCAGCTCTGCCCACACATTAGTGATGCCCATTTCCCCTCTCCTTCCAACTCCTTTCTGTCTGCTGGTATCTCAGAGGGGCCGTCTGCCACCTCTGCCTCTTAGAGCAGGTTCTTACGTGGTCACAAAGAAAGCACCAGCCTTTGAATCTGTATCAGTAATGTCCTTGACTTTACGATGATCTCCTAGAACTGCTGAAAAATGAATGATTGCCAATGTCAGAATCCACACCGAAAAGAAGAGAAAGTAAAGCATGGGCGTTTAGTGACAGCTCAGAAACCAAACGGGCATTGGGTAAATATTTACAGCAGTTATTAAAATATTCTGAGCTATTTGAAGGACATGGTGTCTCTTACTGTCTTGGGAACCTAAAAGATTCAGATAGGGTGGTTTTTTTATGTGGTGGTTTGTAAATCAACATGTAAAGAAGCAAGGGAGACCGCTCTGGCACATCTTTTTAGGGTGGGCTAGGCTGCCGTTAAGTGGTTGTCAGAGTATGCTAATGTGAAGCCATGCTGCATTTCACCTGGGCTCCACGCCCCCATCTGAGAGCAGATGGTTTGGGAAGCCGCTGGCCATCTGCAGCCGTCGGAGAGGGGCAGGAGCTTCAGCGAGGAGCGGGGGGCTCACACTGCCCTTCTTTCTTCCTGGGTTGCTTCGTTGTTGATTTTAACTCCATGCCTTCCGGTCTTTTCCTTTCAGTCCCCTCCAGGCAAAGTGACCGAGGCTGTGAAGATGGCGATTGACCTTGGGTACCGCCACATCGATTGTGCTCACGTGTACCAGAACGAGAACGAGGTGGGGTTGGCCATCCAGGAGAAGCTCAAGGAGCAGGTGGTGAAGCGTGAGGACCTGTTCATCGTGAGCAAGGTGCTGCTCGGCAGGGGGGCCCAGGCGATTGGCTCCTTCATGTTCGTACGATGGCAGAGCCGGCTTGGGAGCCGAGGCCGTTCTGCCAGGGAAGCGGGTTGACTGCAGGCCACAGCGGGCTCCGAAGCTCGCCTGTCCCCTGTGTGTTAGATGGTCATGTGGTGTAGAGCCATTGGTTAGAGCCCCTTGTGGATGAGGCTTAGGTTGTGGGTTGGCGCTCCCTTTCCAGGGAGTTACCTTTGAGGACAGAACTTGGTTTCCATCTGGAGACTGGATCTCCGCTGCTGGCCACGGTCTTTCACCTGGAGGCTTTGGGTGCCCAAAGGGACACTGGGTGGGAGGGTGAGGCTGGCTCCACAGAGACCAAGCCTTGTAGGAAAATGGCCTTGAGAGCTCATGTTTAGGGCCTGTGCCTTCCCGACCTGTCCATTCTACATTATGCCTTCAGTTTGGTCCCTCTGCCGGATTTCCCTGACCTGATTATCCTGCCTGCCTTTGGAAAGTTGGGGTCCACGGTGTGCAATGGAAACTCCCTCACCACCATTGACAGTGCCACAGGGAGAGGGGTGGGTTTTGTCGTCGAGCTGTCTGGCTCCCGGCTGGGGACACCACCTCCTGCACGCGGGCTAGGACGTGCTCTCTCCCTGCTTCAGCTCTGGTGCACGTTCCACGAGAAGAGCATGGTGAAGGGAGCCTGCCAGAAGACGCTCAGTGATCTGAAGCTGGACTACCTGGACCTCTACCTTATTCACTGGCCAACCGGCTTCAAGGTAGGCGACACAGGGCTCAGGCCAGGCCCCGCCCCTCCGTGTAGCCTGGGTGTGCCAGGCCCTCCTGCATTGTGTGGGTAGAGGTGGGCACACGCTGCGTGTGTGTCCTTACTGGCCCAGGCCCCATCCCTGAGGTAGCTGCCAGTGTTGTCACCTGGGAGCTGTTAGAAATCAGCCTCCGGCCCCCCAGGCTACTGAATCTGAGCCGTAGGCGACTCGGTTGCACGTTACAGAATTTGAGGAGCGCCATGCTTTGTCATTTGCTGCTTGTGGTACCGTTTCAAACTGTGACTGCGAACGTGGCTCAGGTGACATTCTGCACGTGGCCGGAAGACCTCATTGGCTGTCACCCTCTGCCTCCATGTGTGGGGGTGTAGTCCTGCCTTCTGCACACAGGCCCCATCCTGTGGAAGCCTGATCAGTATTCCCTGGCAGCCTGAGTCTCTGCACTAAACAAACTCGGGTTATTACCTCCTTTGCCTTCTTCCTAGCCACAGGGTCCGTTTTCTGCTTTGTCCGCTGGATTGAAGGCATGTGGCTTTTATCCTCTAGCCCTGTTGTATTGTGCTGGTTCCATCGGGCAGTCAGCTGCAACCATTTGAAAGGAGAAGTGTCTGGGGGCTTCAGGACTTGTCTGCCTATTTCTTTTTCCCACAGGCCTGTGCGTTTGCCCTTGATTATCTTCTGAAAACTTGGTCAGCTATGGAAGTTAAGAGTAATTTTTTTTTTTAGAACTTTGTGTTTAAGGATGCAGGTCTGTGAAGGGCTGTCATTGATTGTTTGCTCTTGTAACAACAGCATGGGAAGGAATATTTCCCACTGGATGGGGAAGGCAATGTGATTCCCAGCGACACCAATTTTGTGGACACGTGGGAGGTAAGGCAGTCCTTGACCCGGTCTTCTCCCTCCTTGCTGTTTTCCCTTTCTCCTGTGAGTGATCTGCTCTGCCGTGTCTTTCCCTGCATTTTGGTGTTTGATCACCATTTTTGCTCTTCCTGTCTTATTAAAGCCAGCCTGGCTTTTGTCTTGGTGTCTCTTGGCTTCTCAAAGGTCTAATTTGCTGGCACCGATTAGTAAGGGCAGGACCTGTTGAACTGACTGGAGCCAGAGATGCTTTTCTCGTCCTTGTCCTCTGGGACACATGTCAGGAGCAAGCAGCCCCTCTTTTGTTGGTAGGCCATGGAAGAGCTGATGGATGAAGGGCTGGTGAAAGCTATTGGAGTCTCCAACTTCAACCATCTCCAAGTCGAGAAGATCTTAAACAAACCTGGCTTAAAGTATAAGCCGGCTGTTAACCAGGTAAACATCGGCGGGGGAGGGGTGTGCATGGGAGACTGTTTGGTTACTTTCTGAAGCTGGCAGTTACTTCTGATCCGCGTCCCCCGGGGAGCAGCCAGTAGGCAGGTCCCGATTCGGGATTGAGAATGATGGTGACCCATCTGGGAGCTGAGCTTGCAGGAGAGACGGGGTTGGAGCCTGGCTTGTGATGACTCAGGCTCTCCCGGATTATCGGCGTGCAGACGTTGAAATCCTCAGACTCATCACAGTTGATAAATGGCCAAAGCCAGAACAAACCCTTAGGGCCCGTGGCCACAGTACATCAATAACAACATTATTGTTGTTTGTGTTGAGGACACTAGCTGGGAAATGGAGACCGTTGTTACAGCTTATTGGGGAGCTCAGACGTTGGTTATACATCGTTTTCTGTCTGGGAAGGGGGGGCACTTCCTGTATGTCCCCACACCTGTGCCCACATGCCACCACCAGCCCCCCATTTGCATCTGCAGATCGAGTGCCACCCGTACCTCACTCAGGAGAAGTTAATCCAGTACTGCCAGTCCAAAGGCATCGTGGTGACTGCCTACAGCCCGCTCGGCTCTCCCGACAGGCCCTGGTGAGGTTCCCACTGGATCGTGTTCTCTTGTCCATCGGTGAAGGTTAGAAATGGCTAGAAAGAAATACTCAGCGTCAAGGAAAATGCTTCTGGCGCCAACTTGCAGACTTAACCCAGGAGCCTCTTGCTGGGTTTCCTGGTTGTCATTTCTAGTAGCAAGATGGCCGCTCTTTTTCTAGAGGGTTGGGAGTTTGTGCCCGAGCTTCAAATCAGGAGGACACTGGTGGGCTGCCCTCTAAGGTCGAGGGGAGTTAGAGCTGCCTTGAGTGGAAGTGATGATGGGTGCTCACACAGGCCATCTTTCTGTCTCCAGGGCCAAGCCTGAGGACCCTTCCCTGTTGGAGGATCCCAGGATCAAAGCTATCGCAGCCAAGCACAAGAAAACCACAGCGCAGGTATCGTCCTCTCCACGCGCCCGTGACTGTTCCCAGAAGTCCCTGCATTCTTAGTGGTCCCCTTTAGCGGGGAGGGAGAGGCGAGCAAGCCCAGCCAAGCCCTCCCTGGAAGTGCAGCTAGAGGTCCTGGAGCGGGTGGTAGACAGGTACACAGACTAGGAAGCCAGAAGATGGCCACATGGTGGGGATGGTGGTGCCCGCCCCCCCACCTTTACAAGCCGCCCTGAGGGGCCGTGTTTGCTGACGGAGGTGGGAAGCTCATCTGTGCTCGCAGGAGAGCACTCATCCTCAGCTGCCTGGGAAATGTTTTTCTTCTCCCAAGTGGTAGGATGGCTTCCTCCTCGTGCCCAGTACACCTGGGAGACGCGGAAGCACATGGCATGGCTGGGGGTGGGCCTGACCTCTCTGAGCCTCCCATTTTCTCGCCTGTGACGTTCTGGAATTTTCGTCTCTGGGGAATGAATGTATATAAGACTAAGTGACATAATAATGTAGATTATTGGTGTACGTACACCCTCGGCCCCTCTGTTCACAGATTCTGATCCGGTTCCCCATGCAGAGGAATTTGGTCGTGATCCCCAAGTCCATGACACCCGAACACATTGCTGAGAACTTTCAGGTAAGACCCTGGCTGGTTGGCCAGGGTTTTTTCAGCAGATTCGGAGACAGGGCCTGTCATCTCGTGCCTGGATTGTCATGTGTGGGACCCCACCGTCCTGTGCCCTCGCAGGGAGCAGGCTGTGTAGACAACTGTGCAGTGTTTGCACACTTGCCCACAGATGTAGCTGGCGAGTGTGCAGCAGTGTGCTTTCTGGACGTCATGGCATGGGGGCCTTCCTCGTCCCCAGGCGCGCCGCCCCTCCCACGCACCGGCGGCTGCTTTGGGCCCGCCTGCTGGCCTCCCTGATGGCTGAGTTCTTCCCCGGCAGGCATGGTGCCCCTCCCGACGGACCTTTCTTGTCCTCTCTGTCTAGCTGTTGTTTGGCTGCTTAGGCCCATCTCAGATACCTTCTTTGACTACATCCTTCAGCTGCCCGGCCGGACTTCATTCCTAATTCCTCTGGACCCTCTGAGTGCTTTGTATAGCGTCTCCCTACAGCGTGCGATCGCGTGTTCCATGTGTTGCGCTTGTTGAATTACCTCTTCCCTTCGCGTCGCTGTAAACTGAGGCGGAGACACTTGTGATCCATCATTTTCTTGACACTGCTGCTTGTCACAGAAATGCTCAGCACCTCTGGGGTTTTGACCGTCACTAAGTGGACTCAAAAGTACCGTTTTGCTCAGAGGCTCCGAAGGGAGGGACTGTCTTCCCGTTTTGTGTAGTATCCCGCCAGCACGTGGCGTTCTCCGGGGAGTCCTGCAGTTCCGTTTCTCTGACACTTGTCTTCCTCCTGCCTCCCCACGCGGGGCCACGCAGGGCAGCGGCTCCCCAGCGGCCCTGCACACAGCTGTGTGGGCGCTTCGTATTCTGGGCTTGGCCTTTATTTGAAGAAGAATAACTGGGTTTTTTGTTTTTGTTTTTTTTTCTTTTGAGGTCTTTGACTTTGAACTGAGCAGCGTGGATATGACCACCTTACTCAGCTACAACCGGAACTGGCGGGTGTGCGCCTTGGTGAGGTGAGTGCGTGCCGGGAGGGGGCCTGAGGCGGCGGCGCGAGGGAAGCCCCCGGAGGCCGGAGGCCGTAACGGCCGCGTCCTGTCAGCCCAGCGGGGCGCCCGCTGCCGCTCGTCGTCTTGCTTTCTCACCTGTGCGCAGTGGGAAACGCTTGAACCCGTGTCAGCTGACCTGACACAGCCCAGGGCAAAATGCCAAGAGATCGGTTCTAGATATCTTCTCCCTCGCCGGCGGCATTGTTGGTCTAACTTGCAGCAGCCACAGACTTCAGCATTAATTTTCCAATCTCAGTGGCTCGTCTGGTGGCTGCTGTGCCCCCTTCTGGAAGAATTCACACGTGACTCTTACACTGACTGAATCGGAGGGGTTCGGTGGGAAGACTGGGGCTTGGGGCTGGGGAAACCTCCCTGACCGACGGTCACCCAGGGCCCCTCGAGCTGCATATTCGCTGGCTTCTTGTATTCCCTGCGATTTGTAGTTTGGAATTTGAGGGAGATGACAAGGAAGGTTGGTTTTTGGTTTTTGTTGTTGTCGTCGTCGTCCCCCCCGCTTGTCCTACAGTACAGGAACTAAAGTTTAAAACTCATTCTCTGCTTTTTAAGAAGACTTCGTTTTACAGTGGGGACTGCGAGCTTCCTCTTTCACTATGCGTATGGGCTCTGTTTCGTCCCCATCTCCCGGTGGTGCGTCTCCTGAGCAAGGCTTGGACTTGCCCCGCGGTGGGGTAGGGTGCTAGCCTTCTCTCTCCTGCCCTACTCCCTCTGCAGTGCCGCCCCCACCCCCTGCCCCCCGCCGTGTCTGCCAAGAACTCTGCTGCGCTTCGGCCGGGAGCGCGCCTGTGAGCGTGTGGCCGTCCCAGATGGGCCCTCACACCGCTCACGGGGGGCCGCAGGCACCGCGCGCCAGGCCCTTTCCGATGCCCCTGTTTGTGTCTGTGGTGCTTAACTTTTAGGCATTAAAATCCTTTTTGGACCAAGTGGGTGAGGGAAAGAGAGGTGAATCCTTCGCCAGGTGACGTCTGTTCCCTGTGGGAGTCTCTGTATCGTTCATTCACGTCCCTTTGCCCTTCCCACTGCTGACACCGCGTATGGGCGCTCTCGGGGCTGACGGACCGCAGTGGTTTTCCAGCGGGTCCCTTTTCCCTTAGACTCCCTGCACTCTCCAGTGCCACTCCAGAAACAGCTGTCGGGTGATTCTGGGGGCTGTCGATGGTTAATGGGGATGGGCTGGGGCTGGAGTAGGGAGGGAAAGGCCGGGTCACCTAGGAAGCTTTCTCACTAGACCTACACCTACGCTGCCTCTTTTTGGCAATTACTGCTTTACTGAGCCTCTGTTGCTATGGGCAGGGCCTATTACTCAGGCTTGCAGGGAGGTGGAAAAAGGGGCAGACTGTGGGCCTGTTTTGAATGGCTCCGAATCTTTGACTGAGAGTTCCGGGCCCCGTGCTGGGTTCACCTTAGGCCTTTCACACTATGCCCAGCCAGTCTTTCCAGTGTGAGTGCCAAAACTTGTTCCAGCACGAGCCATTGGCCCTGTTCACACGCAGCCCCAGCCTCCTTCCTCCCCTCTGGCTCTGTCGCACGTGCAGACTCCTGACCTCTGTCTGGTCACCCTCTTACTGTTGCACCTATGGGATACTGTCTGGTGCGGCCAGTTAGACTGAGTGACCAGGAAGCAGGACCGGGTCTCGGCGCCCCGCCCACCTCAGGCACAGTGCTGGGCTCCCGGGGCGGGCGGGGTCCGTCACGCCTGTGCAGACTGATGAGAGCCTGAGGCAGAGAGGCCTGGAGGGGGGCGGCGGCCCCCAGGTGCAGACCCATGATCTGCAGTCTGGAAACTGACTCATCGCTCAGGCCTCTATTTCTGCTGATAACGAGACACTCACCATTGCTTTTCGTTATCTGTTACGGTTGAAATCTCTTCCGGAGAAGCTAATGTGTTCCTCTCTTCTCCCCCCGACAGCTGTGCTTCCCACAAGGACTATCCCTTCAATGCTGAGTTTTGAAGCTCTTGGTGCCTCTTCCCCTCCAGGTGACCTGCCGCTGTGTTCCCCGCGCCCCTTTCCCTGTGTGGAGTGCAGTGTGGTCTCTGCCCCTCAGTGGTGGGTCAGTGACTGCGGACGGGCCCATGAGGGCTTGGCCCGCTCGGTGTTGGGTGTGAAGGGCAGTATCAGTAGGTTAGAAGCTTCTTCCAGTTCTCTTTGCCCTTCTTCTTGTCCAGCTGGGGAAAGTAGGACCTTAGTACTCTTTCTGACTAAGTTGAGTCTACAAAGTTGAAATAGTGCCACTAACACTGGATGTTGGCTGCTGGGAACTGTAACCCTTTCATCCAGATTTCTTGCCTCAAATAAAAGTTGTTTTGTGACTTGTTGCTGTTCGTTTTATTTTGATTTATTGAAGCAATACACTGCTGTCTGTCTCAGCCTTCATCTCCTCTATACTTATAAAGCAGACACTCAGCTGGGCAACGAGAACGAGTACCTGACCTCTTTCCCGCTAGCTGGGGACCTGTCGTCCCAGTACTTCACCCATTTAGCTTTAGGGTGGTTGATCTCATCTGGGCACATTCGAGTCACCTGGGAAGCCTTCAAATCTAGTGCTGTCTGGACCTCACCGCTGGGGACCCATCTGATTGGCCCAGGGTGTCGCCAGGCCCCTCAGGTGTTCCTACTGTGCAGCCAAGGTTGAGAGCCACCGCTTCAGGGCTGGGAGGGGACAGGAATCCATTTGTCACTTCCCGAGTTTCTCTGTTGTCCCTGCTGCCCGGCACGCCCCAAGTCCTATGTTTACTAAGCAGCCCTGTTCACGGGGAACTGCTTTCGTGAAGCTCATGGTCTAGACGAGAGGGAAGAGAAGCCTCAGTGAACGGCATCTGAGTGAGCTGCGGCCGCCGTAACAAAATGCCGTCGCCCGAGTGCGAGAAACAGACGTTTATGTCTCTCAGTTCTGGAGGCCGGAAGTCGGATCAGGGGGCCAGCAGGGTCTTGTTCGGGTGAGAGCCTTCTTCCTGGGTTGTAGACTATCCCCTTCTCCCTGTATCTTCACATAACTGAGAAAAAGGAATGCTTTAAATAGGATCACACAAGTAAAGGTCTGCTTTTAACGTTTACGAATGCTGTTGCTTATTTTTATTAACATTTTCTTTCCCGGAGTTAAATTGACAAAGGGATGAGCTAGACGAGAGTCGACCTTGGGTTTCATAGAATTAATGGCTTTGTTGCGGAGTACTTCCGGGATGACCGTAACCCCTGTAGGTGATACTAACTGCTGTGCAGGTTGTCCACAGGTAAAGCGCACCCCCAAGGTTTCAGGTGGTTACTGGGCCTCACCCAGGGATGCAGGAGAGCACCAGGCCCCTGCCTAGCGGCAGCCCACACCCTACAACCCTGGGCCTGGACCCCTCTTCCTGGCACCTGTTCCTCACAGTGGCCCAGTTTCCCCTTCCAGATAGGCAGGTCCCACCTTATCCCAGGTTAAGCAGCAAACTTCTGCAGTCACCCTCTAGATCATCATTTTATTGTAAATTGAGTCAAATAATCTCTGACCTTGTCCCCACCCTCTATCTCCAGTTAGCCCAGAGTTGGTTGGGGTGATCACTAGTAAAGCGTTCCAAGCCAATGCCAGGGTGCTAGATCCCTGCTTGAAGAACACTATCAAAGTAAGATAATTTGAGGGTCAGCAAGAAGCACAAGTTAAAGAAAGGCCCCGCTCTGGCCTTGGTCCCTACTTCGTAGCAAGACTTGGTTCACATCTAAGAACCTGTTCCTGAGAAGGAGTCTTGCCTGGAGTGGGGAAGGGGAGGAGAATTAAAGCCTCTTGATTAAAGAACTCCTGCATTTTGAAGATTAAAAAGGGGTGTGGGTGGCCACCCTGGCTCGCTGGCCCTGGAATGTGGCGTGAAGGACCATAGGTGCGGCCAGCCTTGGCTGGCCAGCTTCATTCCACAGGGGACTGATCCGAGGGTGGAGCAGATAGACACGGGGTGGGGTGGAGGGGGGGTCCTCCTAGAAACAGGGGCTGCCTTCCCAGTGCAGAGTCCCTTTCTCCCTTCCCGTTGTGCAACTAAGACCCCGACAGCTTTGCACATTGCGGGGGGGGAGGGCAGGTTTCCGATCCAGCCTCGGCACTCAGGTGGACTCCTTGTCGTGAATGAAGTGACTCTCCAGGGGGCCAAGGCGGTGGGAGTTCTAGAACAATAGTGCCGGTCCCATCTCTGAGGACCTTTGCTGGGGCCTCTGAACACATTCACAAAATAGTTGGACTTTTACCAAAACAAAGTTCCAGCCAAAGAGCAAAATTGTTAATAAGATAATGAGACCCACTGAAAGACGGAACTAAATTTAATTGAATCACATAGGCGATTAAGACCTGCACTTGAAAATCTAGCTGAACAATGCAGACTTGATTTCAAACAGTGCAATTTCTCAAGGGCCAGTTTCGCAGAGCACGGTTTCTCAACACTGTCCTGCTTCACGTCGGTACAATTGCCGAACGAGCTTTTTAGTGCAATGTCTGCGGTGCTCCCTGGCAGGACCCCGGGAACTGCCCAGGCAGGAGTGGAACCATCCGTGTTGGGTCCAACCCCGGAAGGCTCCCTAGGGGGGCAACAGGGACTACCTCTGGGGGTTCAGGTCTCCCTGGGACCCAGCTCCAGGTCACACCTAGTCTTTCTGTCCCTTGAAGGCATTTTCTAGCTGTGTTCCAAGAAGACCCCGGTCTTCAGGATCCTGAAGGAGCCTCCCCTTCCCTCCCCAGAATTTGGCTACAAGTAGTCAAAGCAACTGATGGCTTCTCAGGTCCTCCTCCAGCCCAATGCCCAAGCTCGGCCAGAGGGAGCATCAGTCTCTGCTTGCTTTCCTTTCTATCCGTCGTGCCTAGAACAGCCCTGGAGCACAGAGCAGGCTTTCAGTAATGCTGTTTGCATGAACGAGTGAGCAAATGAATGACGAGCTTTTCTTATAGCGACAGATTATGACAACCTCCTAGTGTAAAATCAGTGCATTTCTGACCCAAAGAGGAGCTGCTCAGTTTTGAATTGTGGCCAGGAATACATGAAAGAGGCAAAGGGTTCTACAGATGCAGACGGACTGAGACTTCCTTGCAGCTCTCTTCCTAATCCTCGACTCCGGCAAACTGGTTAGCCTTCCAGCCTCTATTACCCCAATCTACAAGATGCCTACCTCCTAACGGTCATGGGGGTTAAATAAGGTATATGGAATGTAAAACCCCTATCCTGGGCCTTGCCCACAGCCCTCAGTGCCTGCTTGCCCTTAGTCTTACAACGGAATGTTGGCAACAGGGGCAAACCCATCCTCTCCCTCACAGCCTGCAGCTGGTGCCTGGGGGATGGAGCTCTGCCCAGCAGCGCTTTCTCCACAGCCTTGACTCTGGCCACCTCACACCCAGAAAGGGCAGCGCTTGATACACTTCTCAGTGAGCAGCACACTGTGGGCTCTTGTTTCCCATCTCAAGGACGGTGCGTCCTTCAAGAAGAGCAGGCCCTGAAGAAAATGCTGTCGGAGCGCCGGGGTGGCTCAGTCGGTTAGGCGTCTGACTGTTGATTTTGGCTCAGGTCATGATCTCAGGACTGTGAGATTGAGCCCTGCATTCAGCTTGTGCTGGGAATGGGGCCTGCTTGAGATTCTCTCTCTCCTTCTGCTCCCCTACCGCCGCAAAAAAGAAAGAAAGAAAATGCGTATGTGTTTGTAAGAAGTATTTTTTTGTACTGATAGATGAAATCATTGTGTTGGAGGTCATCTAAATCTACTTCTTTCTTTGAAAGAATCCTACATGGATCCTCAATATATAAATCAGAAGGCCGAGCTGCTGTGGTTTAAGTGGGGGAGGAGTCTGGGAACCAAGCCAGTCAACACCCTCACACACAACCCCATAACCATGAGGGCCTGAACACCATCGCAAAGCCTTGGGATCCAACCCTTTGTTGTTTGTTTTTAAGAGCGATAAAGATTTTTTTCACATAGTTGTTGGAATTCAAGAATTCCAGAGTGGCTTAGCAGGTTGTGGATGGGAGTCTCTCATGAGGTGGCAGCAAATACGGTGGCTGGGACTGCATCATCTGGAGGCTTGACTGGACCTAGAGGATCTGATTCCAAGGTGGTGCATTCCATCACTGGGAAGACAGTACTTGCTATTGGCAGGAGGCCCCAGTTCTCACCCCACGTATCTTTCCACAAGGTGGCTGGGGTGTTCGTGACATGGTGGCTGACTCTCCCTGATGAGTGATCCGAGCGATCACAAAGTGGGAGCCATATTGTCTTTCATTATTTAACCTCAGAAGCCATACACCACCATCATTTCCACAAAAGATCAGCCCTATCCACTGGGTACATCTTGGAGGCTGGTGACCACAATTTGCAAATCTAGAACTGCATATGTTTAGAAAGCATTTCAGAAGTAATTATAAACATGCAACCAATATTTCAAAAGAATATATGTTCTGATTGTCATGCCCAGCCAGGGCAACATTTTGGTTTTACAACAGAAAACCCTGGGGATCAGAGAGGTCAAGTGACCAGCCAAAACTCACAGAGCAACTTAGTAACAGAAATGGACCTAGAATCCAGGTGTCTAGATCTAGTCTATTGCATTACATCATGATATTCCATTTAATAAAAATTATAGTAACTTGCACACGTGTACAGCCTTATCCAGGGGATCAAGGTTAACATCAGCAGTCGTAGGTCATATTCATAATATGTGCTCTTGACATGATGTGATGAGAATGGCCCTTTACCTCCACGATCTTCCTCCCCCAAACCCATAACCCCAGTCTAATCAGGAGAAAACATGAGACAAACTGTTTTTGAGGGATGTTTTACAAAATATCTGACCAATACCAATACCCCTCAAAACTGTTAAGGTCATAAAAACCATGAAAAGTCTGAGAAGCTATCACAACCAAGAGGAGCCTAAAGAGACACGACGACAAATTGTATGGGATCCTGGGACAGGAAAAAGGACATTTAGATGAAAACTAAGGAAATCAGAATGAAGTCTGGACTTCAGCTAAGAAAAATTTATCAATATTGGTTCACGAATTATGCCAAATGTCATCTGTTATACTAAATATACTAATGTAGTCTGTTAATAATGGGAAAGTAGGTGTGGAGTATATGGGAAGTCTGTACTATCTTCAAAATTTTTCTGTAAAACTATTCAAAAATAAAATGTTTATTAAGAAAAAACTTTATAGAATGCTCAAAGCTGCTTTTCTAAACAAAATATAACAAGGCTTGTTTACTCACTTGCTTTAAAAAATGCTCACATCTCTCTTAGATCAAGCAAACAAAATAACTAGTAAGGGTACAGATTTGAATGACATGATCACTAACCTTGCTCTTGGAGAACACATATTTCCAAGCACATGTGGGACATTTATGAAAATCAGTAATATGCTAGGCCCAAGTGCTGGCCTCAACCAATTTCAACAAAATGATATCATATGGATCATACTGTCTGACCACGATTTAATAAAAATATAAAACATTAGCAAAAAACATGAACGTTAGGAGCTGCCCATCCCCATATTCACAGTTGGAAATTTGAAAACAGACACAACTCAAGGGTTAAAGAAGAAAAAATAATAGGAAACATTCTATATGGCATTTATTTTATTTTATTTTTTTAAGATTTTATTTATTCATGAGAGACAGAGAGAGAGAGAGGCAGAGGGAGAAGCAGGCTCCCAAGGAGCAAGGAGCCCGATGTGGGACTCGATCCCAGGACCCTGGGATCATGACCTGAGCCGAAGGCAGACGCTTAACTATCTGAGGCACCCAGGCGCCCTCCCTATGGCATTTACTAATGAATTATGTGCCATGTAATATTTTATGAGTTTTATATATTTTTTAATCCTCCAATCAACCCTTTGAGGCTGGTCCTATTATCATTTCATTTGCAGACGAAGAAACAAGGGACACGTAGAGGATGGACAACGTGCTCAAGGTTGGGCAACTGGAAAATGGTGGCACTGGGTCTGCATGTGGGCAGTCTGGCTCCAGACTCTGTATTCTGGTTCTGTTAGGCTGCCTCTTAATATAAAGTAGAAAACACACGTGGAATGGTAAAAATAAGACATATCAAAATTTTGG
The DNA here is from genome assembly GCF_004348235.1 of Phoca vitulina. NCBI lineage: Eukaryota > Metazoa > Chordata > Mammalia > Carnivora > Phocidae > Phoca > Phoca vitulina. Next base: position 11,775,925 of record NW_022589707.1, read on the forward strand.
GACGCAACTAAAGCAATACTTAGGAGTCTTACAATTTATGGAGTCTTAAAACCACTGAAGAAGTAGAATAACTATTAAAAGTATTTCCACAAAGAAAATGCCAGATAGAGATGGCTTTATAGAGGTGTTGTGATGTATCATAACATGCTAGGTACAGACAATGCCAATCCAGCACAAGTTACTCCAGAAAGCAGAACAAGAGGGAAGACTTTCAAAATCATTTTATGCAGCCAGCACAAATTTGATACTCAAATTACTAGGACAGTTCAAGAAAGGAAAATTACAGACTAACCTCACCGAAGAACAGATATGTACAAATCCTAAACAAAATAGACTTTTAGTCACATTCAATAATGTATAAATGATCAATGCAATTTTATCACAGGAATGCCCTGTTGATTTTATATTAGAAAATCATTAACGTCCTCTACCATATTAATAAATTAAAGGCATATGTATTCAAATAAAAAATGTTTGATACATTAAAGTCGTTTAATGATAAAATCTTTTGGCAGACTCACAATAGTAGAAAACTTCTTTAACTTGGTAAAGGGCATCTCCACAGCCATCTCATATACCCACCATGGCGTATCCTTATGGTGTACGATCTACCACTATATGCTTTCACATGAATAAATCTCAACAACAGAATACCGAGGCAAGAAAAGTTAGTCACAGAGAAATGCACACAGTAAGAGTCTACTAATACAGGGGCGCCTGGGTGGCTCAGTCAGTTAAGTGTCCGACTCTTCGTTTTGACTCAGGTCATGATCTCAGGATCAAGCCCCGTGTAGGGCTCTGCGCTCAGTGGGGAGCCTGCTCAAGGATTCTCTCTGTCCCTCTGCCCTTCCGCTCGCACACACACTCAATCTCTCTCTATGAAATTAATTAATTAATTTTTAAAAATCGCAATGAGATATCACCTCATACCTATTGGAATGGTTATTATAAAAAAGACAAGAAATGATGTGTTGGTGAGGGTGTGGAGAAAGGGGAACCCTCGTGTGGTGTTGATGAGAATGCAAATTGGTGCAGCCATTATGGAAAACAGTATAAACGTTCCTCAGAAAATTAAAAGTAGAACTACTATATGGTCTAGCAATCCTACTTTTGGGTATATATCTAAAGGAGACGAAATCACCATCTCGAAGAGACACCTGCATCCCGAGGTTCGTTGCAGCGTTATTCACAATAGCTGAGACATGGAACAACTTAGGTGTCCATTAATGCATAAATGGATAAAGAAGATGTGGTATATACATAATGGAATTATTCAGCCATGAGAAAGAAGAAAATCCTGCCATTTGCAACAATTTGGATGGACCTTGATACATTATGCTAAGTGAGATAAGTCAGAGAAATAAAATACTATATAATCTCACCTATGCGTGGCCACTAAGCACATTGAACTCATAGAAACAGAGATCAGAGTGGTGGTTGTCAGGAGCTGGGGTGGGGGGAGGTGGGGGAAATAGGGAGATGTTGGTCAAAGGACACAAACTTCCAGTTATAAGATGAATAAGTTCCGGGCATCTCATGTTCAGCATGGTGACTTTAGTTAACAATATTGTATTGTGTTCTTGAATGTTGCTATGAAAATAGGACTTTATTGTTCTCACTGTAACAACTGCAAAATAGTAATTATGTGTTCACTAACCTTATTGTGGTAAACATTTCCCAATATATACCTGCATCGAATCATCACACTGTACAACTTAATTTTATACAATGTGACCTGTCCGTGATATCTCAGTAAGCTGGAGAAACAAAGACAGACCCGGAAGACGCAGACAGAAGTTACCACAAAAAGATAAAAAAAAAAAAAAAAAGGAGGTCGGGTGAAGTTTGACATCAGGAAGGGACATGAAAAGATTTCTAAGTTACTACTTATTTTTCTTACCCTGGGTTCTGTGAATATGCATGTTTGTTTTATTTTAGTCCTTAATTTAAATGGGTTGCAGAGATTCTACACATTTTTTGTATATGTATTTCATAAGAAAACATAAATGCTGAAAAATACGAATGATCTCATTGGATCCTTGCAACACCCCCATGAGACCCATGTGTCATGATTCTCATTTTATAGATGAGGAACTTAAATCAAGAAAAGTTCATTGCTATGCCAAATATCTCACAGCTAGTGCACGGTTCCGTCTTCTCATTCTGGGGCCAGGATTCCTACTCAATCACACTGAAACTAATTTTTATGACTATTTTTTTTTTTAAGTTTTATTTATTTAAGTCATCTCTACACCCAACATGGGGCTCGAACTCACAACCCCAAGACCAAGAGTCACGCACTCTACCAACTGAGCCAGCCAGGCACCTCTTTATGACTATCTTAACTCTGGACACAGAAAACTCTTGAGTGCCCAACTGCATGTTATTGAGCAAAATAAAAGACAGGGTTGTTTGCTTGTTTATTTGTTTAAAAACAGAATTGTCTTTTTTAAAAGATTTTATTTTATTTATTTATTTATTTATTTATTTATTTATTTATTTGAGAGAAGGAGAGAGCACAAGCAGGGGAAGCGGCAGGCAGAGGGAGAGGGAGAAGCAGGCTTCCCGCTGAGCTGGGAGCCCGACTTGGGGCTCGATCCCAGGACCCTGGGATCATGACCTGAGCCGAAGGCAGACGCTTAACCGACTGAGCCACCCAGGTTCCCCTAAAAACACATTCCTGCTGTACATTTCCACCTGAGCCTGCAGCGAGGCTCCCAGCCTGGATCTGGGCACTGAGAGAATTGTGCAGGCTTCCCTCCCAGTCACCATAAATCAACCAATGTGGACAAGAACATTGGCTCGGGAAGAGCTCTCGGAGGTCATATAGTTTCAGTTTCATTGTGTAGGAGGGCCCAAGCCCAAGGCCAGCCAATTGGTGGAACAGCCAGGATCAGAACTTATGTCTTTGGATGTTTATCCAGCGTTCTTTTCCTACAGGTCACCTACACTGGTGTCATCTTGGACTGGACACATCATTTTGGAAACCTCAAACCCTCACTTTGTGGCCTCATCTGAACTCGAGACTAGACTGGTTTGTCATCCAAGGGTTTCAAACTGCATTTTCTAGGAAGGTTGGATTTGTGGGTCAGGGCCGAGGGTCAAGAAGGGTGGCATAGGTCTCCTCTCTCCTTCCCCTTCCTGCCTCAACCGGAGCAAATTCCTTTTTATCTGCTTTGTGTTTTGGAACTGTGTAAGATTTCATTTGTGGAAAAGGTTCCGGTCCTTAAAAGAAAAGTTGCAGAAAAATTAAAATCACTCAATGGTGAATCAAATTGGATCTCTTGGGACTCTCTCTCTCTCTGCTCATTTCCCAAGTTTTAGTACCTTCCAGTAAGTATTCTTGGAGACTTGAGTTCCAAGTTCAGTTCCGTGGCTAAGGGGCACAGAAAAGAAGATCACTCCATCCTCGAGGTACAGATCCATGAAGAATTCCTAGGTTAATCAGTCACTTGGAGGAGGGAAGCACTTTCCCTTAGCAACAGTTTAACGAACACTTGTTCAACTTGCCTGTCTCGTGCAGTGTTCCTGCCATCCTACTGTATTACATCTTATTTCTGGGATGTCCCAGAGGAGGATTGCAGAGGGATAGGGCGATATGATCGTGACACCAACGACTTGCTAACTCTCTGCCTTTATAAAATAGGGACGATTTCTCTCTATATGTGCACAGGTAACTCTAGTTCAAAAGCCTTCCAGATTATTCAGTACAGGACAGCATAAGGCAATTATTAGCTCATCGTGGAAGAAGAGAGGACAGAACAGGATGTCCTAGGTTGGATGTTCCTCAGTTGGGCACGGCCAGTGTGAATGAACACTGTTGGCTCCTGGGACTACCCAGAGAGCAGGTGAATAGGTAGATAACAAGACAAGTTTAAGGAGGGAGTAAGTGAGACTAGACTGAGAGGCCCCAAATTGTATGCAGAATTATTCCCAGGACCCGAATGTATGGCTCTCTCTAGTCACTGCTTGGCTAGGATGGGGTATATACAAAGAACTGGTCTCTGGCCCTGGCCCTGGCCTCCCCACAACATTCCTGACATCGCCTCAGTGTCTAGAATGGGGACTGGACAGCCTTTTTGGCACTGGGGGCCGAGCAAAGGGGGCAGAAGGAACCTAGCTCGTGGAGTTCATTCTGTGGAAGCAGAAGGAAGTTTCCACCCACACACATCGCTGCCCTTTCCTCCTCAGCCTATAGTATGGTGTTTGCTGTCACCTGCTGGCCACATGTGAGTCAACCCAGTGTTTTCCTGACTTGCATGGAGCCCTAGTTGACTGCTGGGAAATGGGTCTTCATAGTGACAACAATAACCACAATACTCTTGCTAGAACTCTTGGTGGAGGGCTTATAAAAATATACCAGACACTGCACCGAGCTTTTTACACACGTCATCTCATTTAATCCTCAAAGCAATTTTGTGCTTTAGGTAATTATTACTCCCACTAAACAGGAGAAACTGAGTCAGTTATAAGATCGTGCAAAGTACATGCTAGCAAATGGCAGGGCTAGGGTTGAGACCCAGGGGTGTGAGATTTCAGAGTCCACATTCCGAGCCACTGTGCAAATTCATGTTCCTGGCAGGCTGTATCCGGGATGTGCTATGCTCACCCATACGCTCTTGTCAATAGAGACAGCGACAGACCCACCGTGCCTTTTTACTCCATCCATCCACATCTTGGCAACCTCTCACATTCCTTTTCTTCTCCACCTCTTGTGCCCAAACCTACGATCATTACAGTCTTTTTCTTTTCTTTGGATCTTTGTGCAATTTGCCTCCCTCTTGGTGTGGCAAACATTCGCCCTAGTGCAGGGGTTTTGAAAGTGGGATCCACAAGAGGCCTGAGCAGAATCACGAGGTCTGTGAACTTGGACAGGGAAGAATTGTATTCTATAACAGAATACAGAAAACAAGCGGAAATACTGTGACTCTGTCACTAATAGAAATCATAGGCGTTTCTGTATCATGTTGCCATTGTTACAGAGATCTCAAAATATCATTTATGCTCATCACTGCTTTATCAAACCAGTCACAGATCTGTTATTTAATCACCAATAAAAAGTATGTATATTATGACATCACAAATTCATTTTTTTCAATATTTTGATAGCATTCTCTGAAAATTATGGAATTCCTCTGTAATCCTGTACATTTTTCTGTATTAAAAAACTATGCTTAGAAATAAGTCAATCAGAGAAAGACAATTATCATATGATCTCACTCACATGTGGCATTTAAGAAACAAAACAGAGGATCATAGGGGAAGGGAGGGAAAAATAAAACAAGATGAAATCAGAGAGGGAGGCAAACCATAAGAGACTCTTAATCATAGGGAACAAATTGAAGGTTGCTGGAGGGGAGGGGTGTGGGGGAATGGGGCAACGGGGTGATGGGCATTGGGGAGAACACGTGATGTAATGAGCGCTGGGTGTCATATGCAACTGATGAATCACTGAATTCTACCTCTGAAACTAATAATACACTATATTTAATTAATTGAATTTAAATTAAAACAAAACAATTATGCTTAGAAAGCGGTTCAGAGGCCTCTGCAGCTGGATGAAGGGGTCCTGGCATGAAAAATAAGAGCCACTACCCTTGATTCTATGCCAGGCTTTGGTCCTCCTGATCCAGATCAGGGATAGGAGTGTTTGCAGTTCTCCAAAAATGATGACCTTTTGGTTTATCTTCCAAACCAGGAGGCTTTTGAATTGAAAGGGGACACTATTAGCAATTCCCCTGGGACAACAAGTGTTAAGCCAGGACGTATATTGGTCACCCCACCCAAAGAGCATGTACCCTGGAACCTGAAGACTTAGATAGGAAAATGCCAGGTGATTAAATGTAACTTACAAACATCAACATAAAACTCTGTAAATATGCTGCTGACAAAACTAGATTATCTCCTAAAGTCCAGAGAAACCGAAGTATAACTAATATAAAGTACAGGCTTTCCCTGCTATCCAAAAGTAGAGTGGTCCTTCCTATGAAAAACCTTCCTAAGCCCAGAGGGGGTAAATCAAAGAAAAGATTACCATTAATTTATATGGAAAAAATTTTGAGTATTTCCAGACCCCAAAAATAACCTCTGCCAAGCTTTTCTGGTACCTGAGGACACATCTTGCTAGCGGATGGACAAAATACACCGAGATAAAGCAGGTGCTCACACAGTTTGCAGCTTGGGGGGCTTGATGCTGAGAGGCTGGGTGTCCTTCCTGGGTAGGGGCTTGGGGGGGGGCGCCCTTACTGTGCAGGGTACGCATTGCCTCTCTAAGGGCTCGCTGAACACTGTTGGCGCTCTCGGCCTTTTCTTGTAAAAGCGAAATTCCTCTTTGGATTTCTTTCAGTTGAAAACAAGGACTAATGTAGGTCTTTTGTAAAAGGAAAGTGGTGTAATGAGGACTTTTGAGAAGTGGGGGATACCTGTGCACTGGCTTCAAAGAAATACCTCTGTTATACAATAATAATAATGTAACTAATGTACCACTTCTGTTGGATCCGGTGCCGTCTGCAATAACAGGAAGGTACTATTATCATTCCCATCTTACCAGTGAGGAGGCTGAGCGGAGTCACACACCCACACACACGGGCTGCCACATCGGTGGCCCGAACCACGGTCTCCACTGCCTCCTTGTAACGTTAGGAGAGGTCATGTTCGGAATGGAGTCCAGCAACATAAGAGATGAAACACAAAACATGGGTCTGTGTCTCTCCAGAACTGGACAGGCTAGCAGCTGCTTTTATTCTCCGTGACTAGATCCAGTGATTTGAAAAAATTCCCCAGACTGGAAAGGGAAATCTGGACGGTTCCCATAGAGCAATAGAAGGATTCCTTTGAGACTCCTAAATTGTAAGTAACTGTCCCCAGGCATTCACCCTTTTTCCTTTGACTGCAAGCCCCCGGCTCCCCATGAGACGCGGCATGGGGCCGTGATGAGGAGCAGGGGCCTGAAGGTCAAGTCCCGGGCACCAACTACGCCGAGTACCCTGGGGCATGTCACATAGCTTTCTGGGGCTGACATTTGCTCACCAGCAGAATGCAAATAATGATAAACCTTACAGGTGATGGTGAGGAGTAAATGAGCCCGGAAAATACAGAGTCATGATTATTATTTTCTTAGCCTCCAACCGATTTATATCCCCAAACTCAGCGCTCCTTATTATTCTGAGTATTTCCATGGGTTCAGGAATTTTCCGCGCTGCTTTCTCTTCAAGTTCGTTGATCCTTCCGTAGCCACCTTTGGATGACTATTAGAACATTTGCTTATGCAGCGTTTGAGCCTCAGTTTGCTGAGGAAACATAAGCTTTGACAACTGCGGGTGAGAACAGGGGCCGTGCTCTCCTGATTACGGTGTATTTCCGATCTGCCCGCTCCATAACAACATTTGTGCCCGAGCTCCTCATTTGCATTCTGCTGAGCTGATGTGAATTTTTATAAGTTCAGGGGTGTCCAGAGAACGCTTCAGTAAGAATTGAGTTGACAAAAAAATGGGATGGATCATTTATCACCTTTGTAGAAACAAGATGAATTTGTTTTCAACTGAAATAAGAAATTACAAAGGACTGCCGGGCCAGGCCACATGAAAAATTAAAATGGTACAAAAGAAAGATAATTCAATATAAAAAGGTAAGATGCAGCTTGGGAAATGTTTACATCAATATGGAAAGGGCCTAATAAATATGTTCTTATAAGGCCAACTTTTAAATTTTGCCTCATGACCCAAAATGTACCTAAACTGAAACAAAAGTTTCACACACAAAAAAACACACCATGCGGGAAATTATATTTTTATTTAATTCTGATAATATTATCAGAGAATAAGTTTTTTATGTTTTTATTCTATTCTAATTTTTAATGCTTGTTATGAGCCACTTAACTGATTTCATAATCTACTAATGAATTGTGACTTATAGTTTAAAAAAACAGTGATAGCAAGACCTCTTATAAATACATATTGGATAAAGAATATGCATGGATACTTCTATGTATAAAACAATTTTTTACACTTTTTAAAATCTGGAAAAACCACCTTTAAAATATAGCAGAATCTCAGCTTCAGTACTCACCCAAGCGATACAAATGATAAGGATAAAATACAATTGCACTGATTAAATTAGCCAAAATGAAAAACAGTGACGGTGTCTAATGATGATGACATTATAGTAAAGGTTTTTCTTCAAAGCAGTTGTTTATTTATACCCCACTTCAGTTCAAAACACATTTGAGGTGCCTTTATGTACCCAAATTGCCAAACACAATGGGTGACAGAATCTACTGATGCAATTTTGCTTGAGAAGGAACTGGGTAGTACATTTGTGGAGTCATAAACATGTTCATACCCAAAAGTAATTCCACTTCTGGGAATTTGTCCCAATGAAGCAGTTCAAAGAAAAAAAAAAAAGCTATACACAACTTTTTATATCGTTACTTAAATAGTGACAAATGAAAAGCAGTCTAAATAGCCAAGAATAGCACAATATTTAAATAAGTGATGCTACATTAATTCAAAATATTTTGCAGCCAATAAAATAATTATGGCTATGAAGCAACATGCTCTTGCTAACAAACGCGAAAGTTACAAAACAAAACGATGTATGTGTTTCAGTTACCATGGCTGCATAAAAATTGCCCTAAAACTTAATGGCATGAAACAACCATTTTTTATGGATCAGGAATTAAGACAGGACACAAGCGTATGACTTCTCTGAAGCCACAATGCTTGGGGCCTCAGCTGATCCCGGATCCTCCCAGGCTCATTTGCTCACATGTCTGGTTATCAATGCTGGCTGTCAGCTGAGACCTCAGTTGGACCTTTTGGCCAGGACACCGGGGTGTGGTTTGGGCTTCCTTGAAATGTGGTGGCTGGGTTCAAAAGCTGAGCGTCCCCAGAGAGAGAACCAGGGGGAAGTCAAGTCACCTTATATGACCTAGTCTCAAAAATTATGTGCCATCTCATCTCCACTCATTGAGACAGTCACAAAGTCCCAGCCGGTTTGAAAGGGGAAGGAAAAGAGACTCTATGAGAGAGTGACAACTTTCGGGACCAGCATGAAGGACTGGCAATGTTGCTCTGGCCATTTTTTTCAGAAAATACAATCTGCTGAGATCTGTGCGCTGTGGTTAAAAACCACATAAAAATCACAAGAGCATTAGGATCGGGACTGAGAAGAAACTCCGGAGGAAAAAAAGCTTGGTTTAAAAAAAAAATATTCCTGTTATTGGTTTGATAATGTTCTTTGGGCAATCGGGGAAAATTATTCATAAAGGTATATTCACAAGGAATTAAGATGACAAAACCTTGGGAATTGTTCCCAGGGGAACCCCTGCTCCCCTGGGCTCCTCCATTTATAAGATTCCACTGTCCCCACTTCCGGCTGTCAACGCTCAAGCCCCAGCGCGGTCGATGTCCCTGCCACTGATGAGAGGTGGGCCTGGAGCAGACACCAAGAACCCAGGGCACTCGTGCATCACCCACACACGGCACTGCGATCCTCTGTCCCCCATCCCCTGACGCCTCCCCGCTTGGGCAGCCTCATCTACAGATGACCTCACTCTGTGATCACTAAAGGAAGAAGGAGATGGGGACAGGTCTTGGAGAGAGAGGCCCCTTCTTCCTTCACAGAGTCAGTCCCTCCACCTGTTCTCCTGTTTTCCCCAAGTTTGAGCGGGAGCTCAACCACCACACACTGACAGCCTCTCATCTTCCTAGCACCTTGATCTTCTCTCATCGGCTGCATCCCTTCTCTCTGCCCAGGTCCCCCTATAGTACCGTTCTCGCTGCGCCTCTGATTGTCATCCGGGGTATTGCTTGCGTCTACCCCACGGACAAGCCCTTCGAAAGACGCGCGGACTCTAGCTCTTTCCATCACCCACCCACTCACTCAACACCAGGATTTACCCGGCAGCTTTTTCTCGGGGCACTACTCCCACCTGCTTCTGAAATGTCTCCTGTCAAATGACATGAGCCTTCCTGCACCTTCATCCTCCCTTCTTCTAGCAGTGGTCTGGCACTGCTCACCGCCGGCTTCCTGAACGGATGTTTCCAGGCTCTCAGACACCACGGGCCCCAGCCTCTCGGCACCAGTCTGCCCACCCCGTCCCCTCCCCCAGGCTTCTGCTCTCATTCCGCCCACATTCCTCAGGCACCTCGGGTGATTCTCAGAGCTCCTACTCCCACCTACGGACTCCTCCACCGAGCGGAATATTTAACCCACGTCACATCTTGGGTGTACAGGATTGAAACTGCAATTTTCAGATGACGAATAAAGCTTAATCAGGCTGGGTAACTGTCAAGTCCCTTAGGTGTCTGTTCAGCCTTCCTTGGATTAGGATGCTGGGTCTTTCAGCTGCCATGGCCCATCTCTGCTAGAAGAGGCCCCTGGCCGTGGGGGCGCTCGTCCAGTCCTCCAGTGGGGTCACTGGCTCTCCAGGATGATGACCTTGGCCGGCCTCTTGCGTGCCCTTACGGCCTCTGATCTTGAACCAGCTGCTGTGGGGTCTGCCCACCTGGGTCCCGGTCAGGTCGTTAGATGACAGGGCCCAGTCTTACCTGTCGCTGCCTGCAGAACCCTTAGCCTCCCGCCCCTCCTACGGCCACCATCTTCTCCTTCTTCTCCCTTAAATCACCCCAACCAGCCGGCTTTTTATTTTGATCTCCTTATGTCACATTACCCTCTTCCAGATTTCTACCTGAGCCTAAAATTCCGGGCAGGGGCTGAGCTCTTAAGGAACCAACAGGGAAAGTGGGAAGTAAAGGAATTTGGTGAATCCTCCCTCAAGATAGCATCCTGGCTTAAAGATTATTGTCCTGCGGTGATCCTATTTTGAATGTCAAAAGTTGAATTATCAACTTAGTTTTTTCCTAGGCAATCCTTCTATAACAAATTCTGATCTCTTCCCAGACATCTGGTTGCCTGAGGCAGACTATGTGTAAAGGTCATAGACTCGTGAAGACAAAAGAGAAAAATCGCACACAATTTCAAATTATTCCTCCAGTTATGTTCTTGAATATCTGTATCCATCTCGACCCCAGTGGCTTTCCTGAGCTCAAGCTTGTAACAGCTAACTGCCTATTGGACATCTGCAAACACCCCTAAAGCCAAACTCATTCTCTTCCCTCTAAAAGTTGCTCTTCTTATTATGTTCCCAGCATCACAGTTTAAGGGGACTGAGAACAAGTGGGGGCGGGGGGAAGGAATCGTGAATATTTAGGACCAGGTGTTTTTCCAAAGCCGGGGCTCTACCCTTTCATTCCCAGAGATTCTGCGTATGGCTTGGGCATCTGCATCTTTTCCCAAACAAGCCAGATGATTCTGATTCTGATGGAAGTGACGGTGTGCGAACCACATTTAGAAAACACGCCTCCAGCCCGGCCACCCGGGAACCAAACCGGAGAGGGGGTGGAGCCACGGCCCCTGGGGAGACCCCGCCCCTCCTACCGCCTTGCTTAACCACATGACCATTTGCCCGGCTGAGAAGCCTGCGAATCCTCTGGCCTCCTCCTTCGTTCTCACTGCCGCCCCTTGACGATCGGCTGACCTTTGTCCTCAAAGCAGTTCTAGCATCCATAACCTTCCCTGGATTCCCCCTCCCAGCATCTGGCTGAGACCCGTGCCACGTTTAGCGGGATGACTGAGCGCTCTTATAAAATGAAACTCTGATCGTACGGCTTCCACTGTAAGGCCCACAGTGGCTGCCATTTCCCCAGATCCAAACCCTTAAGAGCTGACGCCACACTTCCAGAAGCGCCTGACTCCCTCCCGTACAGATCCCGCCCTCCAGCCAAACCCGAACTTGCCATCTCTGCGCTAGGCCGGGCTCTCTTAGTCCCCCGGGCCTTGGCTCCGGGGGCGCCCCTCGCCCAGTCCCTCCGGCCGCCCCGCCCGTGTTTGTGCTGCGAGAGCCCGGGGCTCCTGCTCTGGGCGGGCCATTCTGGCTAGTCCTAGATGCTGCCACTCCCTCTAGTTTAGGAGTCCCCCCAAGGAAAGTCTGCTCACCTTTGCATCACCTTTGCATCCCCAGGCTCAACGGCTGAAGCGAATCAAACATCCATGTAGAAAGCGTCCGCTCCAGCGCCCCAAGAGCGAAGCCACGTTTTGTCCCCGACTGTGCATCTTCCTCAGGTCCTGACCACGGTTAGGTGTGGCGTGGACTCCAGATCCGGACTCCGGGGTGGGATCCGGTCCCCCGTTTGCTGCCAGATCCTTGGGCACGTTGCGTAGCCTCCCTGTTCCCCCAGTTCCGCCATCTACAAAATGGAAGCGATAATAACACCCGGGTCTCAGAATTGTTACGAAGATCAGATGAGAAACCAGGTGTGAACTGCGCTGCGCAGCTGCGAAGCGCTCTGCGTCCTGGGGCGACATGGCTCTCCGCTGGAATATGGCCCCCTCTTCTGAGTTGCTGCACTGTCAGTCCGTAGACGGGCTCCAGGCCCTCCTCTGCCCCTCTCATGCCCTTCCATGATAAGGACACGTTGTCGGCCACATGGTCACTCCAGCACCAAGAGTTCCTGCAGATAGGCGGTTGACTAGACAGACAGGGGCCTTACCCTGCCCCACAAGCCCCATCTTGGCGACTGACTCATGGTCCCTCCTCATGGAGTAGCCTCCCTCCTCTTCATATGACCAAGTTGTGGCTACCCTCTCTGGCCAGCCCACAGGAGCCCCTTCCTCCCGGTCCAGGATGCTCGAGTCTTACTTATGACTCACAGAGCAACTGTATGTAGAAAAGTACCCAGCTCCTGGTCGAGGGCTGAAGCCACGGATCACCCCGGGGATGGAGTAAGATCTAGATTTGGTGAGGCTTCGCAGGCAGATATCTTGCAAACCAAGTTCTGAGGCAGGCTTCAGAGTAGCTCTGAGGAGAGCTAGATGGTTCTATTTGTGGGCCAGACCTCACCCCCTGGGGACCTTTGATCCAGAGGAAGCACATTTCTGCCCCACCATCCTGATCTATGTCCTAGGAAGTCAGTACTGAAAGCAGGATGGGCTCACGAACACCAGCAGCTCCTGGCCACGGAGAGCCGTGAGCACTAGCAGGTCGGTCTCCCCCTGAGGGCTCAGTTTCTGGAGCGGCTTGCCAGGGACCATCTCCCATGGGTTTCCTTCTTTTCCTTCCACCCTTGCCTCTGCTCTGCTGGCTCCACCAAGCCTGCCTCAAGCCCGTTGTTAGAAAGGATTCCATAGACAGACACTCCTGTGACCTCACGGTCCTTCGGGGGACAGATGCTGCCACAAATCCTTTCTTACCACCAAGGTTCCTGCACCAGGAGCCTCAGACCAATCTCAGAAAGTTTTGATAATGAAAGAATTTAGAGCAAAATGGCTAGTGAACGATTTTCTTAAAGTACAAGGGGATGGTGGGAACGGAGTCTGATGCTGGTGGAGAGAGAATAGATCTCCCTCCCCCAGCATCCCCCCCCCCCAAACACCATGGGGAGCCAAGCCTGGGGCTGCCTCTGCTGGTGTATTCAGCACCTTCCTTCAGCATTCCAGGCGAGGATTGGCCTGCTCCTGGATGTGGACTCCTGCTGAACTCCTGTCCCATATATCTATTTGAATCCAGATGGGCTGAAAAAAAGTTCCCTGAGCAAAAAAGTGATCCAAATTCTAACCTCCCTTGTGTTTCTAGAATGAAATAATATGTCCTAAGTATTGGGTAACCCCAGACAAGGCCAAATTGAAGAGCCCCTAGAAGGGACCACAGGGCACATTAGGAGAGAGGCAGCCAGACCTTGGCACAACCCAGGAATACAGGGGAGGGCTGAAGTCACCCAGGGACACCTACCTTGAGAGAAATGGCTGTGTGTGTGTGTGTGTGTGTGTGTGTGTGTGTGTGTGTGTGTATGGTGAGACCTGAAAAAGCTGTACCATCAGAACTGCAGTATCTGGGGCCTGGGCTTGTGGTATCTCGTTATGGGGTGCCCCCGAGGGAGGGTGACAAAGAGGGGACAAGCAGTCTCTCACCTTACAGGACTTTCGTTGTCCGGCGAGTCTGCACGGGGTTGTCCAAGGCCAGTAGGCACAGGCCAGAGTGAATTCAGTACCTCCGTGGGCCTAGAGCTGCCAGGGGCATGAGAAGGGCGGATAGCAGGGGGCCACCAGGATGGACTCACAAACATTTGTGAGCACTTTTAGCAAGACTCAGAGATATGTGGGGTGAGGCAATCTGCAGCAGGACCGGGGGGCCTGCAGACTGAGCAGGCCCAGCCCTGGGAAGCGGAGCTGTAAGGTAAATGTCCTCTGGCCTGGATTCTCAAGCTCAGGAAGATCGGAGCCTAGAGTTGCTGTCCCTCTGCATTTCTGATTGTGGGAGTGGCCCGCCCTCAGGCTCCTTGGTCCTGCTCCATCCATTCCAGCCCTGCCTACAGCAAAGTACCCCCTAGCCTCTAGAGGACAGAATTTTTGGTATGGCACTACTTTCTTCTCTTGCCACTACCCCCATGCCACCTTTCAGGGGTCTTCTACTCTCTTCTCTAAGGCCACAGAAGGGCCTGGGCTGGCTTCTGAGGTGCCCCATGCCAGGTGGCCAGCTCTGTGGCCCCATATGAGTACCTTCCAGCCTGATACCCTGGGTCATCCTGGGCAAAACACTTCTACCAGGAGGATGAGTTGGACCAGGTGGTCAACACGGTTTCTACCAGATCTGTCACTCTGTAATTCTGGGATTAATTTGGAAAGGAGCACTGAAAAAGGTCCTGCCTAAACCCTTGGAGATGTGGCTGCTGAAGACTCCTTCTCCAAGGCCCAGCCTCACACATGGCTTCATGGGAGGTCCAGGGGGCAGAGGAGACCAGGAAGGAAAGACACTAAAGGCCCCAAAGAGGGGTCTTCACGAGCAGGGCCCCTGTTCAGGTTTGAGATAAGAGAAGAGATCCCACCAACTCTCTTCCCCCAACTTCGGCCTGCATTCGGACCACAGTGGAAATCTACCCTCTGGCGGCATGGGTAGTTGTGGTTTTTTTCCCTAATACCTTTGTGCTTTTTTGGTTCCCTAAGTTTTTGAGAAAAGGTTCCTCTTGGAAAATTCCAACTCAGTCTCAGCTGAACACAAAGGAAAGGGGGTTTTTCCACAAGAGGCTGTGGCAGATAGGGGGACCCGGAGCCCCCAGCTGACACTTGTCTGGAAGCTGTAAAGAACCAGGAGCTGAGATCCATAGTAAGGGACATCCCGGGAGGACTGGAGTTGAGGTGGGCCTGGGCAACACCCTGCTCTGCTCTCCCACCACCCTCTCACCCCGGACAGGGTGGGGTTCTCACACGCTGACTTGTTCTTCTTCTAGGACTCAGCATTTGGGTTCCATCGGAACACAAATTGTCCAACATAGTAAATCAAGTTAGAGGATGAATGCCTCAGTTTGCAATCCTCTTCCAAAAGGAAAACCCTCTGCCAGGAGTTGGTCCAGGGAATCTTGGAATATTCTTTCCCTTCTCTTTACCTCTAAGAGCCACTCTGTGACTTCTTTCTCCTCCTCCTCCTCTTCTGCTTCTGCTTCTGCCTCGCCAAGTATCTGAATCTTTTTTAAAATTGAGATAATTCCCCAACATAAAATTCTCCATTTTGAAGTGTACAGTTCCGTGGCTTTTACTATATTCACAATTCCCTGTGACTTCTTACCCCATTGACATCTTCCCCGGGACAGAGAGGAAGAGACCTGGGGCTGGAAGTTTCCCTGACGAGGTAGCAAGGCACCCCTGTCGGCTCAGATGGTAAAGGCCTGTTGCAGCCTCGTGACAGCCACACCCGTCTCCGGAATTTCTGGGGAAATCCTGTCCCCGGAGCTGGAACCCTGCCACTAATGGAACTGGTGGGTTCTTAAGCAAAGTTTTCCATGTATCAGAGCCTCTAACATCAGTGGCACCAGGATCAACCCATAAGGGGTTGGAGAACTCTGACCCCACCATGAAGTCAAGCCCTGAGGGTGAGATGAGCAGGTCAGGGCCTCAGGCTGGGGGAGATGACAGGGTCTCAGAGCCAATCATTCTGGAGAAGAGAGTCCTGGGGATACTGGTAGAGTCCTCAGAGTCATGTAGCTTAACTCCTTCCTCCAACCGATTGAGGAAACTGAGACCCAGAAACCAAAGAGTTGAACAACCCAGCAATGGCAGACCCAAGACCCAAGACCAGAACCCAACTCTTCTGACCCCGGGCTGGTGCCTTCTGTGCCAGCTAATTCATTCAACAGTAAATGTTCATTGAACCTCCCTCCTCTGAGCTGGGGACTCCACTGGGTGCTGGACAGGGGTGACCTGGAAGTCCACAGAAGGCCACACCCCCCTCCCCAGCTCTAGGCAGTGGACCAGGGAGGACTTTGAGGCAGCCACTCCATGCCCAGTGGAGGGCTAACCTCGAGAGGAAAGATCCAGAGAGAAAACCCCTAGCGTGACCCAGAAGCTGCCTCAGAAAGCCCTCTCCTGAGAGCTAACTCTCATCAGCTCCTGTCAGCAGCTCCCCCCAGGCTTGGCCCCGGCCCTCCACCTCTGGCTTTATGGTGGTGACAAAACATTTCTTGGGGCAGACTGATGATATGTTGGAACTGGCTCCTACCAGTTCATGAGATCCAACTGTCACAGTTTCAGGAATTTTGCAAAAACACAATTTATTTTTTAAAAAATGATAACATAATTAAATTATATTAGATACAAAGGTAATAAATACTCAAAACTCATCACCTCCTAGTTATTTTATTACATTTTACTATGATCTGTGCTCTTGGGGTTACTTACAATTATACCTATCTGGTAAAATACTACGAGATTGTGCATCTCTTCTGTGTTCAGTGATGTCAACATCGTGGCTTGAAATAGGCTACAGTGGGAGTATTTACACCACAGAAACAGGCAAATGCTACAAATGAAGGTTTTGTTTTGTTTTTACATGTATCCACCACCAAAAGGTCCATGACATCCTCAGATTAGCAGATTGTTTGCACGTAACTACTGAACCTCCATGGTAGAGCGGCTCCCTCCCCATCAGCCATTGTGGAAAAGGACCAAGCGGGATTCAAACCAGAGTTGCCATGGGGTAGGTTACAGGGATGGATTGGAGGGGAGACAGAAGAAGAGAATGTTGAAAGGAGAGGGCACACATATCTGCTCCGCTCCCTCCTTCTCTTCCTCTTTCGCTCCCTCCTTTCCTTCCCTCCCTCACTCCCTCCTTTCCCTCCCTCCCTAGGAGTCTGTCTAATTTAAAACTTACAAAGGGTGGGGAAAGCAGATCTCAGTTTCAAGGGAAGGGCTGAAAGGTCCCCAAATGTAACTGGATTACTCAGGACTAAAACGTGGGGGAAGTACTTCAGCTTAAGTAGCTTAACTCGTCCTGATTTAACAAAAAAAGTAAGGATCTTAAAAATCATGGGTCCAGCAAACAAAACTCTAGTGTTCAGCGGTTGCATTTCCCTTCAAGTTTCTCTTTTAAATGTGATCGTTTCCTCTGCTCACTGTCTTGACTTTCTCTTTTTTATAGAATGAGTTCAGGAAACCTTCACAGCTCCTCATTCATTGTCTTCTGTTCATTTTCTGGTCCCCAATTTTAACATTCCCCAGGCTGCCCAGGATATCTGTTAAAAATGCAGACTCTTAGTCGCCATCCCCAGAGGTTCTGGCTCGGGAGGTCTGGGGCGGGTCCGGGAATCCGCACCATTACCAGGCTCTCCAGGTGATCCTGAGGCAGGTCTGGCAGAAGAACAGCATGTTGCAGAATACTTCCCTGTGTCACTGACAAGCTGTAAATAATACAATTATTTATTGTTTTTCCGCCTTGAAAGGATTCATTTCCACGGCTCCATTCCCACTTGCTTGCTATCCTTCCTCGCAGTTGTTTGAACTGCGGCCAGTGCCCGTGAGCCAGCTCCATTCAACCCTATGCTCTAATGAGCCAGGCCTTGGATAAGGTTTGCCAGGTAACTCCGAGGACAACGAAGTTCATGAACAACCGGCAGGCAAAACTGTCATTTGCAGTTTCACCACTTGGTGGCGCCATTGCTCCACTTCCCGTTTCCGGGCAGTTTGGCGTCCTGAAGAGCTCCTACTGTTTTGCTGACGGTTTAGAGGGGATTGCTGTTGTTGTTTTGATGTTTTTCATCCTTTGTTACAACTCTGATTCACATACCCAGTGACACAACGGCGAGCCTGGAAAGGGATTGCATTTTGTCTCACACTCGCCGGATTTGGGGGATACATTCTGGATTGATGTAGGGAAGATGGTTCCAAAGCATGGACGAAGATCCGGATTGGTGACAATCAAGTTGGGAGAGGCTGATCCATAGCTCAGAGTCATGGGGAGTCATTTTTCTGGCCCCCTCCCCTTGGCCCTAATGCAGAGATTGCATATCTGGTGTAAGGGAGATACCTAGTATTTGTTGATCACCTCCTGTGTGCCAAGCTCTTTACGTTCACCCCATCTAATCCTCACGCTGATCCTGTATTTTGTGTCTCTCTCGGGAGGGAAAATGGCAGGCCTGAGGAAAATGAGACAGAGATCTCTCTAAATCCCGTATGCTTTCTGTACACAACATGGTCTCTGCTCATTCACTGCTCAAACATTGATAACAAAGCAGATTTGCAAGCGATTCTATTTTAGACAAACCGATGGGCACTCAGGCCTCTGCCTCCACTCAGGAAGGAAAATACTGAGCCCCCAGCTGTGGAGCAGTGGACACAGACTGATTCACTTCTTTCGCCAAGGGTGGAGCAGATTAAAAAATAAATGGAAGGGGGCCCCTGGGTGACTCAGTGGGTTAAGTGAGTGTCTGCCGTCGGCTCAGGTCATGATCCTGGAGTCCAGTGATTGAGTCTTGCATCCATCGGGCTCCCTGCTCAGTGGGGAGTCTTCTTCTCCCTCTGCCCTCCAACCCGCTCATGTTCTTTCTCTCTTTCTCTCAAATAAATAAATAAAATCTTTAAAAAGAAATAAATGGGAGGAAAGGAAATGAAGTCCTTTCTAATGAACAGGCAAACAGTCCCACCAGCAGCTAAAATCAATGAAGCAACAATAGGATGGCATTTTAGTAAGTTGGGATGAAGGCTCACTATCTCCTTCAGTTTCCTAAGGACATCTCCTGTCCCTCTCGCATCTGCAGACTCTGCTACGGCTCCAAAAGCCACTGGAGGGGTGTCCAGCTAGAGTCACATAATTTGATGATGTCCTGTCTATATGAATAATGTGGAGACAGGCAGGGTGGTGTTCCAGGTTAGTTAAGGTACAAATAGAACTTTAAAAGACCTAAATTTAGGAATGACATAATGTCATTAGGGGAACAATTAAAAGCAGATATGATCTGGTAGGAAGGAGCCATGTCTGAGCAGAACTATGAGAAGTGAGATGCAGAGACTGTTGAACCCAGGCAGGAGATGGAGAACGCATCTATTTGCGTGGGCAGCCTGTTTTCTTATTTTAAATGCCTCTTGGGCTCTTTTGCCTCACTGGTCTTCCATTAGGCACCCATACACCCAACCGGCTAACTAATCCCAGCATCTGAGACCCCATCGGGACTTTCCTGAGATCAACTCTACTCTTAGGACTCCAAATTGCCTGAACAAGATAAAAGGGGGAAAACCTAGCTAACGGACAACCCGTTGAGGTGACATGCAGCCGAGGGACTATTGGATCTGATTTGCTCAATACTAAACTGTGTGTCAAAGCACAGTTGCAACTGGAAAGGCATTGTGCTGTCTGGCCTCTCCATAGCCACTCACGAGCTGGGCATTTGCTTCACGTATTGGTAGATGGCCAAATCTGGCTGTGTTGGCACCTTGTGGGCTCTGTCTGTGTGTGCTGGGCATCACTGATACACATTTGTTGGTTCACGTACTTCCTCTGCTAATGGCCATTCTGTGCCCAGCAGCCCTTCTAGGAAGTGGGGGCCAGATGGGTGGGCATGATGAGGCCTCTGCTCTTATGGAGCTTATGTTCTAGTGAAGGGAGACAAAGAATCAGCAAACAAACAAGTCAGGTGGTGATGAGAGCCAGGATGGAGGTAAAGAAACGTGGAGCGACCAAGCATGACCAAGCACTTAGTTTAGAGTGGTTGGGATCTGTCCGCAGGAGCCATGCATACTTTCCCCAACAGCACACTTTCAGGGATTAGCTCAGCCCTGGTTTCTGTGGGAGGACAACCAAGGGACAGGCATCATGGCAAACCGGTGAGGTCATGGCTTCTCAGTGATGCTACAAGTCCACGGATGGGACAGAAGATAAGAAATTTCTGAAGGCATTGCCGCTCTGGCCCTGATCAGTGTGCAGAGGAGCTGGAGATCTGGAGTAGCCTGTTGTCTCCCTGGGGCATAGACTGCTCCAGCTAAAAAAGACCCAGGCTTCCCTTACAGATGAAAGAACTGAAGCTAGCCAGGCGGGGTGGGGGTGGGGAGTGCTTCTCTGACATCACACAACTACCCACCTAATATTTATTTTCCATTCCTCCCCTGGGTCCCCCTATTTTTTGGAAAAGGAAGGGAGAGTATGGAAAAATTGACAGTAAGTTCTTTTGATTTTCCAGATTCCTGGTTCCGCCATACATGGCAATACTTGAATCAATTTGAGGGGGATTTCTAAAGTCCTTTCATGATCTACTAATTCTGATGTCACCAGTTGCTGTGCAATGGGGGTCTAGCAGGATCAGAGTTGGCACAATAGCCGCCCTTCCAGAACACCTACTGTGCCAGGGAACCACGCATGACTTATCGTACATAGACCTTTATATCCACCCTCCCAGTTGGGAGTTCACTCACGAGGAAACTGAGGTTTGGGGAGTTTAGGTAACTCGCCCAAGTGGCACACTCAGTAATAGAGTCAAGATTTGAGCACAGATCTCCTTGACTCCAAAGCTTGTCTTTTTTTCTACTACAGCATGCCAAGAGAAAATGAGAGTAAGAGAATGAGAAATGAGAGTAAGGAATTAACCTGTAATCTTTGCTCAATATACCAAAGCTCTGAGCCCACGTTGTCCCAGCTTCTGCAAGTTGTGCACTCAGATGCTGGCACCTCAAGGGAGGGATCAGCTCCCTGAGGGCAGGGATTTTATATATAATCTTCTCCACTACGGAATCCATGGGGATCTGCAGCACCTACTACATTGCAAACTCAATAACTGTTTGTTGAATGAATGAATGAGTGAAAGAGGAACACAAGTTCATTCTCCCCATGAAATACAGTGGGTTCTGAGGAAATTGAAATCTTTCTGCAGGGAAATTTTCCAGCCATTCTTTGGCTCTCTGGCTGCAGTGGGAGATCCATACTCTTGGTCTTATTGCTCTCCTCAGGACCTCCTTAAGAAATCTACCTCTCGGAGCCACAGGGGAAGCCTGGTCCCTGAATGCCAGCCTGCCTTAGGATCTCACACCCTCCCATCTCCACCCAGCTCTCAACCCCCTCCTTCTCCTGCCCACCACCCTGGCAAGGCGAGCTGGTTTCCTCTCTTCTGCTCAGAGCTTGGCACCTTCACTCTTCCTTCTTTGTTTGGTTCAGGTCAAGAGCAGCTCCCAGAAATATGCCTCTGTCCTAGACAGTCTTGTTTGAAATGTAAATCACTGATAATGAGGAGGAAGACACTTGGATGGAAAGGTGAGAGAGAGGGAAGGAGGCACCAGGGAAAAGTTGTATGCAGGTTGGCAGTCCCTATCAGCCTCTTTGAGGATTTTTCCTTCTCTAGCAATGAAGGTAGAGTCACACTCTACTGCCTTCCCTGGGACAGGGGTGTAGCTCCTGATGCCATTCCTTTGCTCTTCAGGTTTCCTGTTTGGGTGTCCACGTTCCCCTTTTGAGAGGATGGTTGGTGATGAAGACAAGGTCACCACAGATTCCATTTCCTTCTCCTTCAAGTGATGTCAAAGGTAACACTGAATGAATCTAGCAGAGAAGTATTTTATAAAACTTTTGATTCTGAAATGGAATCATTAATACAAGATTCAGCAACTCTAGAGACCAGATAACCTAACCAGTTAAGACCACCAAGATGCTGCAAAGGCAGATTCTCCTCACTGGGAAGTCTAGCTTCCAGAATGCACATGGGTTTGCCTGGTCTTGCAGGTAATTCCCCCAAATGGTCATGGCTGCAAACATTAGCCTTGGTTGTTGCATAAGGATCTGCCACTTTGACTTCCGGTCATCATCCACTTTGTCTCTTCTTCATTCCTCACTCCCATTCTTTTCAAATCCAAGCCCTCTCCACCCACCTCCCCCAGCTTTCAAATGACTGTTTCAAGTTTAGGCATAAAAGTCCTCAGCCTGCTGTTCCAAGACTCGTGGCCATGTGACACCAGTTTATGGTTGGAGGTTATTTCTGTTTTCCAAATCAGCACCTTCCTCTCTTGCCCCGCCTACGGTCAGCTGCCCCTGGTAGCCATGCATGGCAGACCTGACCCCGGCCACTGACAGCTCTGGTTCTTATTTGTGAAATCCTGGCAGCCTGTGAAGTAGCCATTTATCAGATGGTATCACGTGACTTAGCTTCTACAAAGCCAGTAATAAATTGCATCCCTGGAAAATCTATATTTCAGTAGTCGTATTATTTACATTTTTCATTTATTAATCCTATTAGGAATGTTCCCTCCAGGAAAAGAATAAAGGTAGAACAACAATAAAAAAAAAAACAAGACAAACAAGCAACTATGAAAAAAACATCCCATTCAAAGGCTTGCTGTTTCTCTTGGGCACCGGCGTATCTATCACCTGTGTGCAAAAAGGACATCTGACTTGGTGCAGATACTAGACCATCTGCTGCTCAAAGTGTCTCCTGAATCCCCCCAAAGACGCCAGGAGATCCCAGCCTAAAGAGTCTATTTTTCAAGGAACACCGCAGCCAAACATTTCTTTAAAATTCTGGTGATAGCCCTATCGAATGCTACGAGAAGTGTTGAAAAAAATGTTGAAAACAAAATGCGGTTTAGAAAAGAGCCCAGCAGTAGAGCAAGCAGGTGTGGGCTGTTTGGTTGGCTGGCTGGTGGTCACGCGTGCAATGGCTCAATACTGACCTGATCGCATTAGCAGTGTGGTGAATGTGGTCGCCCTCATTTTAGCCCAGGGCTCAGCACTCAGTAAGCTCAGGATCATGAGTTGCCAGCTCCTGGGGTTGTCACTGCTGTCTCATCTGCCAAGGATCCGCGTGAGGGATTAGCTCTCATGCTGCCTCTTTTGTCAAAGCATTCCAGCATCTGTGCCTGCCCTAAACTCCTGAAGAATTGGGATCCTCTTCTTTTCCATAATGTGGTAGTCCTCTGCCTATTTTATGTCCCTTACCGGATGGCTTGCTCCACAAGAACTGTGATTTTTATTCACTTTTTTTAAACCCTTCCCACCTCATCCAGTAGGGGCACAATGAATAAGTGATACAATCACGACGTTGACAGTTGCCGTATTTTTGTGTGTGTTTGCTTCCTAGCTCTTGTAGGGTAGCTTCAGAGATGGGAGGAAGAGGCTACAAAGTAGACGTGCATAAGAGAAGGGAAATTCTCTTTCTCACCTGCCTTCATGCTTTAGCCTTCTTGGATTTTGGTCAATTTTTGTAAAAATTGAGAAATGCAACCCATTTTTGGAATATAAGGCGGACGTATAACTTCCCTCAGCAGTAATTTTTTCTCCTCTAAGATAATAATTCCTTTTGTAGCCACCTCACAAGACTATCATGAGGCTCAAATAAGATAATGTGCATCCAAAAGCTTTTTGCTAGTGGGAAAGCATGATATGGGTGTAAGGTATTATTATCTCTTTAATCTTTCTAGTCTCATAATGGAGAAAAATTTCCAAAGACAAATTGGGAGTTCATTTCAGGCTCTCAGCTGCCTCCCGCTACATGAGGTCCATGACAATTAAATGCTGCAGAAGAGTCTGGCTGAATTCAAATAAACAGCGCTGTGAAATACATATGTCAACCCTCCAGTGCTGTTGCAGACTGGCAAAACTCTCCTTCAGGCCTCTGGGACTCCCCCGCTGGCTGAGATGCCAATTTGCATAAGGCTGCAGATGCCATTCTGAGTAAGACCTTTATTTCATGCCTTTCAATTTCCTGCTTTTACCATGCCGCCAAGGGTCATTCTGCAGGAGAGCGTGGCTGTGCCCTGTGATCACAGAATGCAGAGCCTCTGGAAGTAAATTCTGGGAGCTCTGCCCAGACCCTCCCACCCTTTAGGATTGAGGGACCTATTCCCCCCAGCTGATGGGAGTCATGGCAGCTGATGGCTCTCAGTTGAGTCCCAACTGGGGCATTGCCCTCAGCCTATGAGAGCCCCTTATTCAAAGCCAATCCCCTCCCATATCCAGTGACTGGCCAGTGATGGGGAAGGATGGTTTCCTTGGCCTGGCTCATTTGTCTCTAAGTGGACAACCCTGAAGGGCCATCCTGGCTCCAGAGCTTCTAATGGGATCCTCTGAAGTCTCTGATTTGGGGCCACTTAACTTATCCTGTTGCCCAATTCTGTACCCCTCATCCCTCACAGGTGTTGTTCTTGAAAGCACTACTGGATAAAGCTCCTGTGTGCCAGTCTCCAAGAAACTTTACCCATGACACCTCTCAAACAGTGAATGGGCTACTGGTCTGTAGGGACATTGATCTTCTCAGCCCCTGGAGAAGCGAGGTCGGTCCCACGTCAATCTGTGTCCACAGGTGAGTTGCCCTGGCCATCGGCAGCATCCTCCACTCACTCTGGGTTGCCATACAAGCATTATTTTCCAGGTCCCATGATGAAAGGTTGGGAAGCACTAATGTAATATGTGGAACACTCGGAAATAAATCTGTTTTGACACAGCATGGTTGTCTTTCCAATATCCGTTCCCTCTCCTCCTTAATAATGGAACCCTGATTTTAATTCCACGCAGTAATTTTCTCAGCTGAAAAACAAAATAAAACAAAAAACACATTTCCCAGGCTGCTCTGCAGCCAGGGAGAGCCAGGTTCTTAGTTCTTGCTCTGTGGAGAGAATCCGAAATTTGTTACTTCCTTAATAAAGGCATCTCTCCCCTTTCACTGTCTTCCTGTCTGGAACAGGAATGGGAGTGGTGACCAAGAGGAAGCCCGTGTGTTGAGTGAATTCATCATCTATTGCCGCATAAAAAAACTACCCCCACACTTGGAAGCTTTGAACAAACATTTGTTATCTCACAGTTCCTACGGGTGAGAAATTTTGGGGAAGGGGGTCACTATGATGTATTCTCTTGGTAACACGGCTCAAATGTGGTATAATATGGGAGGGATCTACACAAGGATGTAAATAAATAGCAAGAGGCAGGGATCATGGGACCTTCTTAGAGGCTGCCTACCACCATCCATCCTTGGGCCCCAGTGGTACACATCCATCCCATGTGCAAAAGATTCTCACTCTCTGCTCCCACCTGCAGAAGTCTCATCCCATTCCAGCACGAACATATGACTCAGAACCATGTCACCTAAGTCAGATCCAGATGTGGACAAGGTCCCTCAGGTGTAGTTCCCAGAAGCTCCTCCAAGACAGTCCCCCCCCCCCAATTCATGTGGTCTCTATAGCATGACATTTTCGTTTCATGACTTGTGTGAATGTGTCAGGAAGAAGGGTAATTTGGCTGTTATTTTGACTCACTGCACACTAAACTAAAATGTGCCTATATGAACCTGGACATACACACATGCACCCTTTCTCCAAAGCACTCTGTGAGAAGCAGTGATCTAACCATGTATGTAGGCAAGACAAAGAAGACAGCACTCAAGCAGAAATACCAAAGCTAATATTTTTACGATGAGAACAGCAATGTGATCAGAAATGCTGCTCACATGTGGCTGATTCAGCAGATGCCAACCGAGGATCCAAAGGCTTCTTCAACCGTCCCTGAAGCTCCCCACAGAAAGCAGTGATGGAGCGAGAGTGGGCTGGGGGAGGAGATGCGTGGCAAAGTTAGGACAAGGGCAGTAGAGCTGGGAGCAGGAAAGGAATAATAGAGAAATGTATAGGGCAGTGTGCCTGTCTCACTTCATCATTCCGAGGAGGCATTGCTCTGACGTTTTACATTGCCAAGTGAAACACTCAGTGTTCTGCAAAACGAGGGGCACAGAACCCCCCTCTCCCGGTGAGAATATCTTCAGTTGCTGAATTGCTTAACTGTGAGCTGAGGTCCCTCATTCCTATCTAGTTGATGGCCCATCTTTGGTGTTTGTCCTCATTTCTGATAACCATCTCAGGTTTGGCTAGCTAAGCACTTTCTCCATTGTGCTATCTGTGTGAAGAGTCACACTTGAGGGTTCTGGGAGGATGATTACAGATACAGATAGAAAAGCCAGTCCTGAAAACCACTCTACCAGCTTTGCTGTCTAGGCAGATGTTCCCAGAGATTTAATCACTTTCTGCATTTAAAGTTCATTCTATAAAATTAACGTTAATAACCAACTGAAACTCACTTTTTTTTTTTTCCAACTGAAGCCACCAAACCAGAATTTGAGGTTTAATCCTTTTCATCCTGCACCCAAATAGGAGAAATTTAAGAGCATAAACCACCTTGGCTGTTAGTCCCTATCTGATCTTGGTCTCTTGGTTCCAATAATTCCCCCTGCCTTTTTCCATTTGGCCAAGCCTTTGTCCTGAGCCCCAATTCCAACTAAATCCTAGCCTTGGTTCCAAGAACTCCAGCACATCCAAGAACAGGATAGCACCTTATTTCGCATCCTCCAAGGATTGATGTCTTATTTTGAACCCAAATTCCTAGAGATGGATGTTTCCTTCTACCTGATGAGAGTCTCCCCTGGTCCCTTCTTGTTCCAGACAGATCCTTCTTCCTGAAACTTGTGTTTGCTAGAATCCAAACTATTCTCAGGTCAAGATTGGTGGCCTTTCCACTATGCCTTTCACTTGTCAGACCACCTATGAAAATACGGCATTCATGACTGGAAGGGACTTCAAACATCATTTAGTCCAACATTTCCAACACACCTTTCCTGACGGTAAATTCAGGGAATCATTCACACACTCCCCCAGATTCAGAGCTCTCCCCTTATCAATGCTAAATAAGAATGGTCTAAAGTCAAACATTCCAAAAAGTTTCTCTCTAGTGCTAAGGGTCAGAGTTGCTTTGGAGGTCTAGAGATGCTATTTTTCAGATTGTTTTAAAGACTGGCTAATGGGGAGAGGAAGCCTGGCCATGCTTGTCAGACACAGAGCCAAGTTTCATACAGCAAAGAGGGGGTAGAGAATGAGAAGGAGGCACCCCCAGTACTTCTGACTTAGAGCCATAGCCAGCTTGTTCTCTCTGAGGCTGGATGTGGACACCTTGGTTGGCTCCTAATTCAGTTCCAAGACATGACCATCTCAAATGCTGTAGATGAGGCTTTTGCCTGAACAAGGAGGACCAACCTTATGGGTTTCAGTTTTTCAGATTGTTGATGATCTAGGAGCCTGTGGATCTAAACTGTTCCAGGTGGCCCTTTAAAATAAAGAGGATCCTGGGGCGCCTGTGTGGCTCAGTCGTTAAGCCTCTACCTTCAGCTCAGGTCATGATCCCAGGGTCCTGGGATCAAGCCCCGCATTGGGCTCCCTGCTCAGAGGGAAGCCTGCTTTTCCCTCTCCAACTCACCCTGCTTGTGTTCCCACTCTCGCTATCTCTCTCTGTCAAATAAATAAATAAAATCTTAAAAAAATAAAATAAAATAAAGAGGAACCTTCCTGGACTCATGGCCAGCTAAGAAGCTATGGACAGGCCATGGAAACACACTCCCATCTCCACCCAGAGCTTTCGAGCTTCTTTGCAAAGCAACTACTCCCCAACACTACTCCTTGTAGGTTTAGCCCTGTCCCGTCATATAGCTGCACACTGGTCCTTGACCCAGTTCTAGTCCCTATGTGCCTGAAATTGCACTCTTACAGACCAGCTAGTGCACAAGACACCCTGACAGGCCAGATGGCCAAACACATTAGGAGAGGCTGAGGGTGTGTGCATGATGCTTTTGTAGACATGGAGAAGGCCAATCAACTAAATCTGGGAAGCCCACGAAGTGTGGCAGATTCTGGGCAAGATGGAATCAACAGGGACACAAATAATTCAAAAGCCCTGCTAGGAGCTCCAAAGTTGCTGCTTCTTCTTCTTCTTCTTCTTCTTCTTCTTCTTCTTCTTCTCCTTCTCCTTCCTCTTCCCCTTCCCTTCTTCCTCCTCCTCCTCCTTCTTTTTCCCCAGAGTTTCTAATAGAAGGCTCCTTGACTTTACCCAAACTCCTGAAAGTCAAGGGCACACTTCCTAAGGTGATGGCCAATGGCTGGGCAGAGGGAGAAAAACATGGAAGCCCAGGGACTCAGATGCTTTGGCTGGGCCACTTCTAGATTATTTATAGAAGCAGGTAGTTTGGAGGTAGCTAACCAAATAGCCACAAATTACTTAGTTGTTTAACAAGATAAATCCCTGGGTAGGGATGGGGCTCCCCCAGGACTTTTTGAGGGGCTGGGGGAAGGGCGGTGACATTGTGCAACTCTCAGCCCGTGTGTCATGTGTCAGCACAGAGACCTCTGACGTCTGGGGGCAGAAAATACCGGTTTGACCCTGAGCAAGGGGAAGACTCCACAGGGGCTTCTGAGAACCAGGAGCAGAGCTCACTTCCAGCAGCACCTAGGCAGGCGTGCGGAATCGATGGGGCACTCTCAGATACGCAGAACTTCCCCGGGAAAGGCAATTCCAGAAGGAGAAGGCAGGCCTGATTAATGCACTGCAGCCTTTGAGAAGATTAATGTGTGGACAAGGGGAAACCAATGAATGTAATTTATTTAGACTTTCCAAAAGGCTCCACACTAACAGCTATTTTTAAAAGTCACCGTGCAATCTGGGTTTTAAAGGACTAGCTTTTGGAGGTTAATGCCAACGAAGACACCCACATTTTCCTGCTGCCACCACCATAAAATATGGATAACGTGTGACTTTTACCCAGTGTAGTGGTTTCTGAGCAGGTTCCCACCACCTCTCGCCCCTCAAGAAGTGACCTCCCGCTCTCTCCCTTCTGAATTCCCAGCTTGTTCCTCTCTTACCTAAGACTTCTTACCGTGTGTGTAATATTATGTGCATAGCACATTCCCTAATAGACTGGAACCCACCCAGGACAGGGATGGTGTCTTAGCCATTGTTATATCCTATACAGTACTCTGACCCTAAGTCGGAGAACACAGGTGACTTCAGACCCAGGAATCTTAACCACTACAGTTTACTCCTGGGAATACTGCACAAGCATCTCCAATTTGGCCTCACTGCTTCTGCAGCTGTCATCCCCCACTCCCGTCACACCCAGCTGCTCTCCCCGTGCCCCGCTCCTAGTTATGGCACCACTCCCCACCCACATGGAAGTGCGACTTCGCTTCATCCCCACCGCACCTGCCTTAGCTTAGGCCCTCATGCTGCACCTGTATTATAACACCTCCCAACAGGCCAAATCCTTCAAAGGCCCCGGGGCCAGGTGGAGGGCTCCTCCCGTCCCCTCCTGCTTTCCCCTCCAACCTCATCCTTTGGGCCACCCTTTGTCCTGCCTGCCCCACGCTAGAGCCACTGCCAGATGGGGGTCTCTGCAGGTGCGTGATAGCTATTGCTAATACTCCTATTATCTCCCGCTCTTTCCCTCACTTCCTCCAGTTTCTTCCTGTAGTGAAATCCTGCTTCTCCTTTATATCTCAACTCAAGTGCTGTCTCCTCTGAGGAAATTTTTCTGAATCCTCAGTCTGGATGTATTGCTTTTCCTATGTGCGCGTTTATTTATTCCACAAAAATTTCTTGAGCAGCTACGACGTGGCGGGTGTTGTGTTATGCAAGGGTGATACAATAGTGAACAAGACAGACATAGTCTCCATTCTCACAGAGCTCAGCATCTAAGGAGGGACACAGATAATTTTACAAGGAACTGTGAAATATGTAGTAAGTATTAAAATAAATGCTCCCTTCTGCCACGGGGCCTTTGCATATGCTGTTCGCCCACTCCCCTCCGCAGAACTCTCTCTCCCCTTTGTCTAGTACTCCTTCAGACTTAAACTCAATTAGTTCCCCAGGCTAAATCAAATCCTCCTCCTTTATGCTTTTTTCACATTTTGTACTTCTCTCTCAAAGCATTTAACACAATTATAATTTCATATTTATTTGTATCATTAGCCAATTAATGACTACTACATCCTCTAGGCTGTAAGCTTCATAAATGCAAGGCCATGTCCATTTTGCTCACCTGAATAAACCTAGAATAACAGAAACTCAATAGGTATTTGTAGTATGAAGAAGTGCTAGGGAGGGGCGCCTGGGTGGCTCAGTCGTTAAGCGTCTGCCTTCAGCTCAGGTCGTGATCCCAGGGTCCTGGGATTGAGTCCCACATCAGGCTCCCTGCTCAGTGGGAAGCCTGCTTCTCCCTCTCCCACTCCCCCTGCTTGTGTTCCCTCTCTCGCTGTGTCTCTCTCTGTCAAATAAATAAATAAATAAAATCTTAAAAAAAAAAAAAAAGAAGTGCTAGGGAAATAAATAGAATTACCGAACCTGATTTAAGTGGGGGTTAGACAAAGGTGTCCAGAAGACATGATAAATTGGAGACCTAGAAGGGCATATAGAAATTAGGCCCTGAGTAAGTGGGCAGCAAAAGTGTTCCAGGCAGCACACACAGCTCTGGGAAGACTGTAGCTAGATGGCCTGATGTTTGCAAGCACAGGTTTTCAAAGTAGGGTGCTTATTCCCAAAGGGGTGCATAAATAATCCATGATGAAGCAGGAAGAAAGAATGGTCACCTACTTATGCTGGATTTTTAACAGAATAAGAAATTAAGCTCTATTATTATCTAATAAACAGGCTGAAACCAGCAACTCCCTTAGAGTCAGAGGGTCACATGCTATGGGAAGTACATGGTGTATTCTGGAAGCAGAATGGCCATGCCCTAATGTGCAGCTCTCATGGGTTTATTGCTTAGTCTAAACCTACGCAATATAAAGTGTGGTTTAAAGAGGTTTCTGCAAAGGAGCCACAGATTGAAGGTATGTAAGTAGAAGTGAGCAAGAATTTTCTTCTGACCACTAACTTTCTTATACCATACACAAAAATTAACTCAAAATAGATTAAAGACTTGAATGTAGGACCTAAAGGCATAAATCTCCTAGAAGAAAACATGAATAGTAAGCTATTTGACATTGATCTTGGCAATGAATTTTTGCATCTGACTTCAAAAGCAAAAATAAACAAGTGGGACTATGTCAAACTAAAAAGCTTCTGCATGGCAAAGGAAACGATCAACAAAATGAAAAGACAACTTACTGGACAGGAGACAATAATGATATATTGATGATATATTCAATATCCAAAATATACAACTCATAAAACAATAGCAAAAAACAAACAATCCAATTAAAAAATGGGCAGGGGATCTGAATAGATATTTTTTCCAAAGAAGACATACAGATGGCCAACAGGCACATGAAAATATGTGATGCTCAAAATTACTCATCATCAGAGAAATGCACATTAAAACCACAATGAGATGTCACTGGTTAGAATGGCTATTATCAAAAAAACCCTAAGAAATAGCAATGAAGATGTGAAAAAAAAGGGGACCCTTGCACATCGTTAGTGGGAATGTAAGTTGCTGCAACCACTTGGAAAACAGTATGAGGGTTCCTCAAAATATTAAAAATAGAACACCATATAATCCAGCAATTCATTTTCTGGGTATTTATCCAAAGAAAACAAAAACATAATTTACAAAGATATATGTACCCCTATGCTCATCATAGCATTACTTAGAATAGCCAAAATACAGAAACAACCTAAGTGTCCATCAGTGGATGAATGCATAAAGAAGATCTGGTGTTTATATATAATGAAATACTACTCAGCCATAAAAAAGAATGAAATCTGGGGCGCCTGGGTGGCTCAGATGGTTAAGCGTCTGCCTTCAGCTCAGGTCATGATCCCAGGGTCCTGGGATCGAGTCCCACATCAGGCTTCCTGGTAGGTGGGGAGCCTGCTTCTCCCTCTGCCTCTGCCTCTGCCTCTCTCTCTCTCTGACTCTCATGAATAAATAAATAAAATATTAAAAAAAAATGAAATCTTGCCATTTGTGACAATGTGGATGGATCTTAAAGGAATTCTGCTAAGTGAAATAAGTCAAAGACAGATACCATATGATTTCACTTATATGTGGAATCTAAGAAACAAAACAAATGAACAAACAAAATAAAACAGAACAAAATCACAGATACAAAGAACAGAATGGTGGTTGCCAGAGGGGAGGCATGTTGGAAAGTGGATAAAACCAATGAAGAAGGTCAAGAGGCACAAACTGCCAGTTATAAAATAAGTCATGGGGATGTAATGTACAGCATGGTGACTACAGTTAATAATATTCTTGAGGATACTTGGAACTTACGAAGAGAGTAAGTTCTAAAAGCTCACTTTGTATGATGACAAATGATAACTAGACTTATGGTGATCATTTTACAAGGTATACAAATATCGGATCATTATGTTGTACACCTGAAACTGATATAATGTCATCTGTCGATTATACCTCAATTAAAATTTTTTTGAAGATTTACTTATTTATTTGACAGAGAGAGAGATAAAGAGAGAGGACAAGTGGGAGGGGCAGGGGGAGAGGGAGAGAGAATCTCAAGCAGACGCTGCACTGAGCACAGAGCCTGATGTAGGGCTCAGTTCCACGACCCTGAGATCACAACCTGAGCTGAAACCAAGAGTCTGATGCTTAACCAACAGCGCCACCCAGGTGCCCCTATACATGAATTAAATTTTTTTTTAAAAAGAATTTACTGGGCGCCTGGGTGGCTCAGTCGTTAAGCGTCTGCCTTCGGCTCAGGTCATGATCCCAGGGTCCTGGGATCGAGCCCCGCATCCGGCTCCCTGCTCCGCGGGAAGCCTGCTTCTCCCTCTCCCACTCCCCCTGCTTGTGTTCCCTCTTTCGCTGTGTCTCTCTCTGTCAAATAAATAAAATATTAAAAAAAAAAAAAAAGAATTTACTTCTGAACCGACACTGCCTCATACAAGTTCTTTGTCAGCCACATTATGAGATAAAAACAATTATTTAATCAGATCTGACAAGAAGTCTGTCAAAAGAATACAAAATTATCACCAAGGCTTTTTGAAATATGTATGTGAATCCTCTGTTGTCAGTGTCAAATCTTTCCCTATTTATAGTTCTCCTTGTCTTGATATATTAGTTAATGGTGATAATATATGTATACATTTTATAAATAAATATACATATCGTGGAGTGTGCATGTGTGTGTGTGTGTGTGTGTATGAACCTGGAAGGTTTTTGCTTATTTATCTGTTGTGTTCTAATTGTGGTGTACAACCAAGACTTTGGAAACTGTTTCATTAAAGAATGTCAATATAGTAGAACTGGAGAGTAAGGGAGGACCATGTTGAGAAATTGGACTAGGGAGGTAAATAGGGAACATATCTCTATATAGCATTTATCATACTATTTATAATTATTTATTTTAGGGGTTCCTAACCTGGTGTATAGGGTTAAATTATACTCAATAGCTTACGTGTATAAGCATTTTGTGGAGATGATTCATAACCTTCTTACAATTCTCTAAAGGTTTATATCTTAGTGAATGTTAAGAACTATTGATTTAGTTAATGGTCTGCCTTCCCCAACTAAACTGTGTTCTGTTGTTCAAAGACTCTCATTTTTAGGATCGTCATCGTGATAGATATGAAACAGGGCCTCAAAAATTATTAAATGACTCAGTAATTTACCTATTGCGTTCTCTTCCAGCCCTGGAAGACAAAGCAACTAGAAAACCCCATGCAGCTAAAATTGATTCTTTCATGAAAAGAGAATTTTACAGATTCTATTCAACACACACTTACATGACACCAACTGTGTGCAGATGGAGTCTAAGTCTTCTGGTGACGTAAACTCATTCAGTCCTCGTAATAAATCTAGGAGGAAGGTGCTGTCACTGTCCTATTTTGGGGATGGCGAAGCTGGGATAGAGAGGTTAAGTGGTCTGCCAAGCGTGTACAGCTGGTGAGTGGCAGAGGCAGGGATCAAACCCAGACAGTCTGGCTGCAGAGTCTGTGCTTGGGACCATTATCCCATGGCGTGACCTGCATGTCAGCCCACATGATGAAAGGGTCAGTGTCATCAGAAGATACTCAGTGTAACCTGACAGCGAAGACCCCCGCTGTAACCTCCCGCATAACTTGGCAAAGAATGCCCTTCAAAAGCAAAATAGGGAAAAGCAGAGTTAGATCCAAAGGGATTGAATTCATACAGCTACAAATGATTAAGAGTTGAGTGGATAGCTCTACTTTTTAAGACAGCAAAGTGCTCACAAAGGTGTGAGATTTCATTGTGAAAATCCTCAAACGTACTCAAAAGGGTAGAGAAGAATACAATGAGCTTCCATTTACCTGTCACCCAGCCCCAACAATTATCAGTACATGACAAATCATGTCTCATCCATACTCTCACTCGTTCCCCCATTTTATACTTTTTAAGTAAACTCCTCGTATATGATTTCATAATCGGACTTTAAAATACCGTATTACTCATTTAGAAACCGTCTAGGATTGAAATCATGGAATCTGAGTTTGAGTCTTGCCTCTACAATTTTCCAGCTGTCCTTTGGCAGTAACTTCTCTGAGCCTCAGTTGCAACTTCTGTAAATTATGGATGATAAGGGAAACAAAGGCAAAAATGAACTATTGGGACTTCATCAAGATAAAAAGCTTTTGCACAGCAAAGGAAAAGTCAACAAAACCAAAAGACAACCGACAGGATGGGAGAAGATATTTGCAAATGTCTTATCAGATAAAGCGCTAATATCTCAAATCTATAAAGAACTTATCAAACTCAACCCCCAAAGAATAAATAATCCAATCAAGAAATGGGCAGAAGACATGAACAGACATTTCTCCAAAGAAGACATGCAAATGGCCAACAGACACATGAAAAAAATGCTCCACATCACTCGGCATCAGGGAAATACAAATCAAAATCACACTGCTCAGAATGGCTAAAATGAACAAGTCAGGAAACAACAGATGTTGGTGAGGATGAGGAGAAAGGAGAATCCTTTTACACTGTTGGTGGGAATGCAAGCTGGCACAGCCACTCTGGAAAACAGTATGGAGGTTCCTCAAAAAGTTGAAAATAGAGCTACCATACGATCCAGCAATTGCACTACTGGGTATTTACCCCAAAGATAAAAATGCAGTGATCCAAAGGGGCACCGGCACCCCAATGCTTATAGCAGCAATGTCCACAATAGCTAAACTATGGAAAGAGCCCAGATGTCCATCGACAGATGAATGGACAAAGAAGATGTGGTATATATATATACAATGGAATACTACTTAGCCATCAAAAAAATGAAATCTTGCCATTTGCAATGACACAGATGGAACTAGAGGGTATTATGCTAAGTGAAATAAGTCAATCAGAGAAAGAACTATCATCTGATCTGACTCATGTGGCATTTAAGAAACAAAACAGGAGCATAGGGGAAGGGAGGGAAAAATAAAACAAGATGAAATCAGAGAGGAAGACAAACCATAAGAGACTCTTAATCATAGGAAACAAACTGAGGGTTGGTGGAGGGGAGGAGGTTGGAGGAATGGGGTAACTGGGTGATGGACATTAAGGAGGGCACATGATGTAATGAGTACTGGGTATTATATAAGACTGATGAATCACTGACCTCTACCTCTGAAATTAATAATACAATAATAATGTTAATTGAATTTAAAGATAAATAAATAAATAAATAAATAAAATAGAGTTTGGGTAAAACAGTAAATAAACAACAACAACAAAAATTATGGATGATAATGCCTGTTTCACCGTATGGTTTTGAGGATTAGAGAAGTCAACATTTGTGAGAGTAATTTTTCAACTGTAAGGTTCCTGACTGAACTTCAGCCTAACTCTGCTTTCATCTTGTTACACCACAGGGAGTTCAGTGATGGTTAATTTTAAGTGTCAGCTGGACAACACTATAGTGTCCAGATATTTTGGCCAACACCTGTCTACATGTTGCTGTAAACATAATTTTTAGATGTGATTAACATTCACTGTCAGTTGACTTTGAATAGAGCAGATTACCCTCCATAATCTGGGTGAGCCCCATCCAATCAGTTGAAGATCTTCAGAGCAAAAATTGATGTTTCCTGAAAAGAAAAACATTCTGCCTCCAGATTGTAGCATGGAAATTCTGCCTGAGTTTTCTGCCTTTGGACTCAAGACTGCAACTTCAACTCTTACTCAAATTTTCAGCCTGCCAATTGCCTTAATTTTGGACTTGCCAGCCACATAGTCATGTCTGGCTTCAAACTGGGATAAACCAATGGGTCTCAGCAGCAGGTGATTGGAGGGTGAAGAGAGAGAGGGGTTGGGGTATTTATTCCCATGGCTCTCTCCTGGTAGCTGCTGCACCTCTCTACCACGGTGGTCCTCTCCCCACTGCCCAGGTTCAGCACTGCTTCCTTCAGTCCCCTCCAGATGGTGGGGTGACGATGCTCTCCCCACATTGTTCCCAGCCCTGAGCACTGTCTCTTGTGGTTTCCTCACGCTGCCCATGCCTTTGCAGTCTCTTTATTGGGCTCCCCTGAGTTCCCCAGTGTGAGTGCTCCATCTGTTTCCTTCTGGGCCTCCAAGCAATACAGATGCCAGAGAAAGCAATTTAATAGAGACTCCGTGCTAGGTCTGTGGATTACACATTTCACTAAGAACTCTATTAGGAAAACTTCAAGTGCTCATCAGTATCACTTTTCCCAAGTCCCCAGACTGTCATTTCGTAAGCTCTCCCGCTCTCTGGGAGACTCAGCTAATGCATGCCTCCTCCACATCCTCCATCCTCTTCCCTTACAAAGGCTTCCCCAGCTGGGCGCTGGAATCACTCAGGTCCCTCAAGTCTGCCCCTTGACCTTTGATGGTATCTTAGCGGGGGGGGGGGGGGGGGCGGAAACCAACGTCTCCCCTTTCCCAGAGTATCACTTCATCTCCTTCCTTCCACAACACCCGCATCCTCTTTCCTGTCCTCTGAGCCTCGCTCCCTCTGGCAACCACTAATCCACAGCCTCTGAAGCCAGCTCAGTCCGGTGGTTCCCCGGTCTGCCCCAATGATCTGTATGGACCCACATCACCGGCACGTGTGACATACTTTGGTTATTTAAATTACTATTGTCACTTTTCTTTTAGGTGTGGTTGATTCACCAGCTCGGCCCTTTGTGCAGCACTGCAAGGTGAATTTCCACCCAGAGCTAATTGGATATCCCTTCATTACCTCCCTGAGTCCCCTAGTGTGGCTCCCCACCCCCGCCCCCATAAATACTTACAACTGCACTCCAAATATTAGCAGTATGTTTTAAAAAAACATATCCAATTTTACCAGGAATCTAATATTATGTTCAAAGCCAGTCACAGCCTTTCCCTCCTTGGCAGCTTACTTTGGAAGCAGGAAAACAATCTTTCTTGTTTATATATATTAAAAAAAAAAAGAAAAAGAAAAAGAAAAACTTGACCTCTATTCACCAATGCAACTGTGTGTGGAAATTTTGCTTTAAATAATTAAAAACACTGATAAACTACTAAGCAGCCCTTCTCCCCTGTTACAGCAAGAGATGTCCATTTTAATGAGGCATTGATATGATACGATATAGCCATTCTGATGTTTCCCCTGATTCCATTAAAATAGGATTATGTATGGGTGGCCGTGTGTAGCCAATAAGGACAAATTCAAAGACCAAAAAGTACAAAAGCCGTTTGAAAGCTAATTAAAATGGCCTTCAGGATTCAGGGGGCAGGGATAAAGTAAACACCATCTCCCTGCCAACCACCCTCTCGGTCACGAACATACAGTATGTAGTCAGCCAGCGTGTCTGCTTTCGGAGTTTGTAACTCAGCTGGTTAATGGCCTGTGGCCGTGAAGATTGCCCACCCCGGAGTCATCAGTCAGCTAGGACCTCTTTGACATCCTCCGTCACCCAAACCTCCATTTGAGGCCATGGCACCTGGCAATGCGGGACCCTCCCCAAGTAAATCCACCCAGCTTATGCAGCCAGGGAAGGATTTTCTACTCAATAGTGAGGAGATGTAGCCTGGGACAAAGCTGAGAGTCTCTGGGAGTCAGGCCTCCTGGGGACCACAGCTGAGATCTGGGCATCCGGGCCAGCCTGACCCCACCCTGGGCCTCACTGCCCTCCCAAAAGAGGAGACAGCAACCAGAGGGCCCACACAATCCTCACAGCTTCCAAGAGGAAAGTGGCTTTCCTTTGTCCTTGTTCGTCACTAGCCTCCGTACTATGGGAACTGCGTGGGAACGGTAGGTGAGGAGTAAAGAAATCTGCCCAAATCTACCTCTTCTGACACATTTCACTACCCCGCTCTCTAAACTTTTCCTTCCTTCACTCACTCCACCGTTCCCCCCAAACCCACTCAGACAGAGGGCATCAAACAGCCAAGGGAAGGAAAAAGGTTTTACATGGAAATGTTGGTCTTTCATATTTTATCTCTGGAATTAAACAGCAAGGTTGTGTGGAAGCACATCCATTGGGATGTTCAGCACTTATTAATTTGTCTTCATATATCTGGTAAGGGTCAGGTAGACCAGGGTCAGGTAGACCAGGTTGCTATTTATTATTGGACGACTTCGGGATGATATTTGACCTCTCTGGGTTTGCAGTTTCTCATTTGTCAATAGGAACTACAGTAAGGCCTAATAATGGGACAATTATGAGGATTAAGATAGTTAATGAATATAAAGGAACTTCGGGTAGAACTTGCAATGTATCAGGTCTTCAAGATACCACGCTATCTGCCCAAATCATTATAGGAGCACAGAATTCACATTTTCTTGGAAACCAAGGCTCATTCTGTGTGTAGAAATCATGACAATTACCAAGGAGGAAACCCTAGCCTGGAAACTTTGAGGGACAGTCAGAGAAGTTTCACCAAAATACTAGGCTTCCAACAACTCTCATGAGAATTAAATTCTTCTCCATGTTTCCTTTCTCCCAGCTGCACTGGGGGCCAATCCCTTCTTTTAAATGGAGCAGAAGCTCAAATGAGGACATGATCCTGTTTCTGGGTCTAGCTCTGACATTTCTTCCCACCAACTTAAATTAGGTCTTCTGGTTCCATTCTTCCTCCCACTACATTCTATTCTTCTCCCAAACATGAGAGGAATTTTCTTAAAAATAAATCAGGCTGTGACACTCTTCTGCTCACAATTTCCTCAGGGCTCCTCATCTCACTCAGGGTAAAATCCCAATTCTTCATGGTGACCAGTAAGGTGCTCTATGACCTGTCCTTTCCCCCACCCCATCTCTACTGTCTCTTCAAGCTCATCTCTCCAGCCACACTGCCATCAAACACACTAAGCATATGTCAGCCACAGGGCCTTTGTACTTGCTTCCCTTGACCTGAAAAGTTTTATTTTCCCCACTAGAAGTCTAAATGATTTGCTCTGTCACTTCTTTTAAGACGTTTCAAACACTACCTCATCACTGAGGTCATCCCTAACCACCTAAAAAGTAAAATAGTTTGCACCCTTACTTACTTCTATACCTGTGTGTTGCTTTATTATTCTTCACAGTACACATCACTAGCCAACATACTATGCATTTTTAAATAAATAGACTTTAATCTAGAGAAGTTTTAGGTATACAGAAAATTTGAACAGAAAGTACAGAGAGTTTTCATATGCCCCTCCCCACCCAGTTTCCCTATTACTAACATCTTGCATTAATATGGTACATCAGTTACAATTGATGAACCAATACTGACACATTATTATTAACTAAAGTCCACAGTTTACATTAGGATTCACTCTTTGTGTTATGCAGTTCTTTGGATTTTGACAAATGCATCATGTCGTGTATCTACCAATACAGTATCATACAGAATAGTTTCACTGCCCTAAAAACCTTGGGCTCCACTCATTCTTCTCTTCTCTTTCCCAGCAACCCCCTGGCAACCACGAATCTTTTTACTGACTCCATAGTTTTGCCTTTTTCAGAATGTCCTATAGTTGGAATCCTACAGTAGTTAGCCTTTTCAGGCTGGCTTCTTTCATTTGGCAATACACATTTCAATTCCTCTCCTCATGTCTTTTGTAGTTTAATTCCTCATTTCTTTTTTATCACCGAATAATATTCCACTGTATGAAGGTATCACAGTTTGTTTACCCATTTGCCTGTGGAAGGATGTTATGGTTGCTTCCAATTTTTGGCAATTATTAACAAAGCTGCTATAAACATTCATGTGCAGATTTTTATGTGGACATAATGCCAAGAAGCACGATTAGTGGATCATGTGGTAAGAATATTATTAGCTTTGTAAGAAACTGCCGAACTTTCTCTAAAGTTGCTGTTATCATTTTGCATTCCCACCAGCAATGAGTGAGACTTCCTGTTGCTCCCCATCCTCACCAGCGTTTGGTGTTGTCAGTGTTTGGGATTTTAGCATTCTAATAGATACGTGTGGAATCTCGTTGTTTTATTTTTTGTCTTTATTTTTTAGATTTTATTTTATTTATTTGACAGAGAGAGAGAGAGACAGTGAGAGAGGGAACACAAACAGGGGGAGTGGGAGAGGGAGAAGCAGGCTTCCCGCAGAGCAGGGAGCCCGATGTGGGACTCGATCCCAGGACCCTGGGATCATGACCTGAGCCAAAGGCTTAATGACTGAGCCACCCAGGCACCCCTCTTGTTGTTTTAATTTGCAGTTCCCTACTCACATAGGATGTTGGACATGCCTTTACATTTTTATCCTAGTTCATCAGCCCTACAGTATCTTTTAAATGTTTGCTAAACGAATGAATTCATCTTTTTTTTTTTTTTAAAGATTTTATTTATTTATTTGAGAGAGAGAGAGCGCATGAGGGGGGGGAGGGTCAGAGGGAGAAGCAGACTCCTTGCTGAGCAAGGAGCCCGATGCGGGACTCGATCCCGGGACTCCAGGATCATGACCTGAGCCGAAGGCAGCCGCTTAACCAACTGAGCCACCCAGGCGCCCTGAATGAATTCATCTTAAGAAGAGCAGGTTTTAGGATTTTTAGTTTTTTACTTGCACCTCATGTCCAAGATAACCCCCAATGTCTTGTGGAGACTGGGCTTCCAGCCACAGACCATCACAGACTGACATCGTGAAGCTAAACACAGCTCCAGAAGGGGTAGGGTAACAAGTACACATTCTTCTATCTTGGGAACTATAGTGAGCTGAATAGTAACCCCCTAAAGGTGCCCACAGCCTCATCCCCAGAACCTGTGAGCATATTGCCTTACATGATAGAAAGGATTTTGCAGGTGTGATTAAATTAAGCCTCTTGAGGTGGGGAGAGTAGCCTGACTCAGCCAGGTGGGTCCAATATAATCACAAGCGTCCTTATAAGAGGGAGGCAGGCGGGTCAGACTCAGAACGAGGGTCATGTGATGACAGAAGCGGCAGGTTGGGGTCTTGCAGAAACAAGCCAAAAAATATTGGCAGCCTCTAGAAGCTGGAAGAGGCAGACAAATGGATTCTCCCCTAGAGCCTCCAGAAGGAACACAGCCCTGCTGGCTCATGTTCAACTCCTGACCTCCAGAACTGTAAGAGAATAAATTTATCTTGCTATAAGCCGCTAAGTTAGTAGTAATTTGTTTCAGCAGCAATAGTAAACATACAGGGAGCAAGAGCATATAAGAAAATATGAAAATGTAAGAGAAATGCTAGAATTGAGACTAATCTCTCTGAAGGACTGATCTCGAAAACAAAGAAAACTCTGCCTCCCAGCAGTGTGCTCAGAAGGCAAGGAGAAATAAGGGGTCCGTCCCCTGGAGCCCAGCCCACCAGTGGGGCAGAGAAGGAAGCGTTCTGTTCCTGTAGATGGTGTGTTGATTGTCTCTGTGTGCCCAGAGCCTGGCGAAGCATCAGGCACAGAGTTGGTGCTCAGTGAATGTGTTTGGGATGAGTGGTGTGGCTTGGAATGGAGTGGAAGAGAACACTGGGACAGAGGCAGGGGTCCTTCTAGAAACTGCCGAGATGTGGTTACTGGCAGCTGTTAAGGTGCTGAGGTCCCTCCTTGAAGAGGGAAGGAAATGGTACTTCAAAGATGGTCAGAGGAGGTGGTCGCTGGGGTCCATTTCCAGTAGTTCCTAAGTTGCATCTACCCTGGGCTACAGACCTGTCTGAGCTCACCTTCAGCCCTGATGGGGCGCAGCTGCTTGGGCTCCATTTGCATAATCGAGGACCAGGTAGGCTGCACAGGTTCAATTTCAAAGACAAGAAATGTGGCCTCGCTGTACAAATGGCAACTGGTCTGTCTCCCCTTCTTTTATCTGTGTCTGTGACCTCTGTTTCGCCCAGAGTGGGCATTTACACCATCAACCCTATTCACTGGTTTCCATAAGAAATCCAATCGAACCAAGTATTTTATGGTTTTTAATAATATTGGTTAGGATGAGTCCCACTGTGCAACACATGGTCTCTACCACCCACTTTATTCTTCCTCTGTTCTATTCTCCTCTTTCCCTTCTCCAAGACAAAATACAAACATAAATCGTTTTCTTACGCAGAATAACTTTGGCTCTTGCCCTGAAACCATGGCACCAGAGAATAGCTATGCTTCAGAGGAATTGACTACACAAGTGAGCTTATCAAGGCATTTTTCTCAAAAAGGCAAGTCTCTTCCTAAGATAAATTCTTGTACTAGCTAGTAAGTGGATGACATTTTCCCTATCTCATTGTACCTGGGAACTGTAGCTGAGGGCAGTAGGCATCTGTCACACAGACCATCTCCTGGCCTGGACCCCAGGTGCTCATGGCTGAGTTCAGCCATAAAAGAGCAAATCAAATCTCAGCTTTTTCATAATCTCCACCGGACTCTGATAACACAAGACACCGCCATATTGGATCCTACAGCTCTGCCCTGGTGGGAGAAAGTGCCAGGGGCTTCAGAAGTGCTCCAAGACCACTCCCTCCTTTAGCTATCTAGGCCTTCACAACAGATACCAGCTTGTGGCAGCTGAGTGGTGACCGAGGGGGAGAATCCATGCCCAGGTGTTGCTTTTGGAGTTGGCCCAATCTGGTGTCATCCAATTAACAGGAAAAGGAAAACTGTAAGTGCCACTGTGTAGCCCAGGATAACTAATGCACAGAATTCACATGAGACCCCCTCCCCTCCAGGGTGTCTTGGATGCTTCAGGAGGAACTTGAGAACTAAAAAGATGAACTGACCTGGGTTCTCAGCAGGGGTGACCTATCAGGCCTCTCTGTCAGATTTCTGTAACAAATGGGAAATAATCCATGAAACAAA
The DNA here is from genome assembly GCF_004348235.1 of Phoca vitulina. Classification (NCBI taxonomy): domain Eukaryota; kingdom Metazoa; phylum Chordata; class Mammalia; order Carnivora; family Phocidae; genus Phoca; species Phoca vitulina. The sequence goes on from NW_022589707.1 coordinate 11,819,143, forward strand.
ACATGTGCTTTGTGAATTTGTCTTTCATGGCACATAGCAGTGTGACTTGTCTTGCTCAAGGTTATTTAAGAATAACTTCAAAGTGTGGAGGAAAGCGAGCTTGGCTGACCCTCTCTTCTTCACTGTTCTCCCATCTCCCTCTCTCCTTCCATGAGTATGGAGACAGTGGTTCTTCTTGGCGATTCAGGAAAGGGCAGAGACGGCTCCATCTCTAATTAAACATTAGAATCTTCGGATTTCCATAACAATGTCCTCATCCCTTCATTTTGCCCAGATCTCCCAGGCGACTCAGTTGATACCTGTGAGCTAAGATCTTGGTGCCTACGGATAAGCGAGGCTGAAGCTACTTCTGTTAGGCTAGACCTCCTGTTCCCATAAATCCACATCGAGCCAGTGGCTTTACAGCCTGCTGAATCCTCTAATCATTTTCCAGAGTTGAGCTGGAACCCTTTTCTTCCATCTGCTCCACACACCTTGTGTTGTCATCAATATCCTTTTCAGCTCTTTAAAATGTAAATAGATGAGCCACAAATTGGGGAAGACAAGAAATACACTGGAAGGGAGTTGCCAGGTCAGTACTATTGTAAGCTTTAGTTGGTGTCAATACTAATTTGTTTCATCCAATGATCTGCATGGGAAGAAGCATAAAGAGGACAAGAAAGTTGTGCTCATGGTTATAATTCTTGTACTTGAGTTCATAGCTACCAGCAGCTTCCATGGAGACCCTTTTGTTTCTGCCTGGCTCTCTCCTGGTGTTCAGAGCCATTTAAGCAATTCCCCTGTGCAGCACTGCCTCCAGATAGAGGTCGAGGTCACCCAGGGGCATGCCATCTTCCTCCTCCCCACAACTGCTGCTTCCTCCCTGGCACACAGGAATGGGGTTCTGATAGGCTTCTCAAAGGCTGGATGTTTGGGCATCAGTATACTTTCTTTCTCCTAAAACTGAATTTCAAGTATTTCCATCAAACCTCTGTGGGTCTTCTGTTGTGTAGGTTCCTTGGTATTTTTAACCAGCTCCCAATATCTGTAGTTTTCCCTCATACTGTAACATCATTTAATTTTTAATACTTTTTTATCTTCATTTTTCTTGAGAGAGAGAAAGATTGTGTGTAGGGGGATGGGGAGGGGCAGATGGAGAGGATCTTAAGCAGGCTCCATGCCCAGCACAGAGCCCAACGCTGGGCTCAATCTTACAACCCTGAGATCATGACCTGAGCAGAAATCCAGAGTCTGACACTTAATCGACTGAGCCACCCAGGTGCCCCTGATATTTTTATTCTTATTTCTCTGTCTTACACACCCATGCACACAGAATGCCTATACTCAATACTTCATCTCTTAGAGTTCCTTTTACCTACACAGTTATGCACTCCCCATCTCACTTTCTACTGCCTGTGATCAGAACCTTAGACTTATAAGGGCTGCAGTCTTTTATACCAAGTAAAATTGGCTATTATATGTTGAGATCTGTGTAATCCCTGAACTAGAGATGAGGAACTTGGGAGTCAGAACGTTTGAGAAAACGGTCTAGCAGGTGGTAGAGCTGGGACTTATGTCGGGGTCTTTTTGACTCTAGATCATGTTGTCTTAACCCATGGCCTCGTTCTGGTACCGAGTATTTGAATTCAGTACTGACACTAACATCTGATCACTATACTACTCCCCCTATATTTCCAGATTCCCCATTTTTCGTAACATACCTGTATGTTTGGAAGGATTGGGGTGGGGGAAATCCTTGTGCATTCTGTTCCAGTTTGACATTGCTAGGTCCAGGTGTCCTAGGCTTAATTTCACCTAACAATCCCCCCAGGCCATGCTCCCATCATCAAATCTCCTATCCTTTCATTCATAGGCCAGATGAAGCAACTTCCTTTATTTCTAGACCCTACGTATAGAACTATTATTTAGGATCATTCTAGCGATAACTTTAGAAAAAGTGGTAGTGTTTATCCTTGACCAACAAAGTTAAAACTTGAACATGACCTTCCCAAATTTCCCAGCCTGAAAGTGAGGAAAACTTATGGACTGAAAATAATCAAAAGGATTTATAATGGCTCACGCATGCCTATGAAATATGAATAACAAAATCCACTAAATACACAAAATTCACTAAATTCACTAAATACACAACCCATCTGAATAAGATCCAAAGATATTTTTGTTTTAGGGTTTCATTATTTTTTCTGGGCTTGTATTGAGGGGCACAAGAACAATTTATTCTCAACCTCTCTGTGAATTGACTTAGAGGTCTGTGCATCAAGGAGGCAAAAATATCTAGAGCTGGGACTGAGTAGTTGTGAATTCCAGACTGAGGGCATTTAGTATTTCAATAAAGTACCAGGTTGACTAAGGCTCTTTTTATATTGATGCCTGTCTGCTCTCAAAATAACTTCTAATCTGGATTGTTTCGATGAATTTAATATTATTAGAATATTTTCAAAATGTTCTTAGCTATTCTCACGTGTTCTCCACATGAGCCTTATTACACTTCTGATTTCTAAAAAATAGTCCCATCAGAATGTTGATTGGGTTTTTAATGAATGGATACATTAAATTGGGAAGAATTAACATTTTTTACAGTATTCAGTCTTATTTAGAAGTATGTGTATGTCTCCATCTTTTTAACACTTAAATTTAGAAGTGGTGAGCATATTTTGCTGTTTTACCTCCCAAATTAAAATAATTTTCTGCTTTTTAAAAAATGATTCTTGCTTTTACCGCTGCCATTTTATTCCCTCTATTTTCTTAAGATTTGTTTTCTTCTTACTATTCTCTTTTTTCCCCTCCAAATAAGAACATTTTTTGCATCCATGAGTTTCCCTATTAGTGGAGCTTTGGCTACTTTCCATTAGATGTCATCGGTGACCGATATAATTTTCCCCTTGTTTTGTAATCATAGTTTTAATCTTCTGTTTGATTCAACAGTAGGTTAAGAATGTTTTACTTTATCTTTTTTTTTTTTTTTTTAAAGATTTTTATTTATTCATTTGCGAGAGAGACGGAGAGAGAACAAGCAGAGGGAGAGGGAGAGGGAGAAGCAGGCTCCCCGCCGAGCAAGGAGCCCGATGCGGGACTCGATCCCAGGACCCTGGGATCATGACCTGAGCCGAAGGCAGACGCTTAACCATCTGAGCCACCCAGGCGCCCAAGAATGTTTTACTTTATCTTAACTGATTGGAAGTTTAGGTTAGTTTCTTTAAACTTTTACTATTTGGGGTAATAGAAAATGTGACCAAAAAATAACACTACTTTAGTAATGATACCGATAGCTGACCTGTAGGGAGTGGTTATTATATGCCAGCCACTATAATAAGCTCTGTAGAAACTAATTTACTCCTCATAATACCCATAGAAGTTACCTATTATTCACATTTTACAGATTAAGGAACCAAGGTTAATAAGCCAGAATGTGACCCCAGAGTTTCTGCATTGTATTTTCAATCCTCATAATAATTTTCACTCATTTGAATTTGTCCATGTTATTAGGGCTCTGATAGCCCCCCGTGGGGCCTTTCCTCATTGTCCTCTTACTGCTGTCTGTGTCTCCACCAAACTGTGAGCTGTAAGAAGGCAGAGAGGTCTGCCCTCTTTGTGTCTTCCGCATCCACCACAGTGACCAGGAACAGGGAGGACATTAGTTGCCCTGAGGGGTAGAGACGTTTAGGAGATGGCTCTATGAGTGGGATCCTGCCATGTGTGCAAGAAGGAAGAGAACAGAGCTGCCTTGGGAGGATGAGTTGGAAAGTTCCAAAAACCCCACCACCTTCAGAGTCTCCCAGATTCCTTTGCCACGGTGTTTGAAAATTTCCACCTTAGTGTCCTTTGTTGGAAGTACTGGTTCTAGAAGGATAAAGTTGAACTGCACTTACGTTTTTTGGCATCAAGAACCTATTAGCACACATTATTATAATGGCACAGATATAAAGAATTACCAGTAAGTGTCTTCTACATTTGCAAAGCACTTTGACTTATAAATGATGGAAGTTCTTTGAGGGTTTGAATTGTCTTAACATATATTTTTATTTTTTCCATCCCAGCAAAGTTCCTGAACATAATAAGTGCTCAATAAAAGTATGTTGAGTAAATGAATGAATGACTTTCAAACATGTTATTTCCTTAAATGCTCACCTACAAAACCCAAAGCCAGGAGAGACCCTGACTACAAACCTCCTGATGTCATTTACTGGAAGGAATGGGCCATTGAGAACCAGAGAGGAGATGACCCAAGATGACACACTTGGCTGATGGGTATGCATGTTCACTCACAAACTGGGGCTGGCAGGAATAAACTTTGTGAAGAGCAAGGACAATGATGGATTTACCTGAGCCCAAAATAGGTGCTGAGATACCTCTTCTGAATCCTGCCGATTCAGCAAGGGGTTAATGGAAGCTTTCAAGCAAGCTAGATAATTAACAGGATTAAATCTCTACCTGTCAATTAAGCCAATATATTTTAGTATAATGCTATTTAATTCTGTACCAGGAACAGTGCAATAAATCAAAGTTTACAGATGTCTTCAGCAAGCCCTTGATGGATGAAACACTGTAACTCAGGTGCATAGAAAATCTCAAATAAGATAACCTCCCATGTGATTAATATAGCTGTCTGCATTGGCATTGGCTCCAGAAGGTTCTAATCCAAACATGTTTAACATCACATACTTTATTGTGACAGATTTAGACACCTAAACTAACTAACCAGGCAAATGGTGCTTAATTATACTGACTCATTATGGACCTCAGCAATAAAGCTGGGTCACAGAATTGTGTGTTAATTCCCACCTCACACAGTCATAGGCAACATAAGCAGCCCAGTGTCCAGAGGGCTTTACAGGTCTGGTGCACAAAGCACAGGGTAGAGGAGCAATCTGATTCCTCCAAGGCACACTTTCCTTTTCTCTGTTCAGTGGTGCTTGTCCATATGCATCGTTCAGACTGACTGGCCGGCAAATGTATACTAGTGATCACAGGAAGAAAGAGGCAATGTCTCTATGAACATCTCCCCACTTAAAAACCAAAAGAATTGAGGTTCAAGTCTTTTTTCATACACAAAGGATGTTACCTACAAAAGTACACATGCATGACTGGAGCTCTTGTTTAAGAGGCCAAACCAAATGCTTATCAACCCTCTGTATTGATTCTGGAATGGAATGACCTTCAAACAGGTACACAGATTTTAAGCTATCAGAAGTGAGCTCGAGACTCCCAAATACAAAATTCAACTTTTCCAGTAGGATCAAGTTGTTTGACTTCATCTGTGCTAATGTCACAGTGGAACCGCGAGGGGTGGGTCTCCGTCATTGCTTGCTAATTGACGGAAAGATCAGTAAATTGTGCTAAATGTGTAACGATGGTGTTGGACAGAAATGAAGCGTAACAATGGTCTCTGCTCTCAAAACCTACCTCATTTATTTGGGAAGAGCAGCTTAACACATACTAAGGATCACAATTATGGTGTTGGCTATACATGAAATAAAAATTCATTGAAGAGAGACCAGCATAGGCTCGAGTTAGCCGAGAAAGCCTTCATGAAGAAGGTGAGTTTGAGACAAACGTTCAAGGGATTTGGACGGGCAGAGAAGATGGAGTAGAACATTCAAGATGGGAGAAACAACACAGAAGTATGGAAGCAGGAGTTGACGTGTTAGGTGAGCAAGGCAGTGAGGGGAGGTATTTGAAGAGTGAGAGCTGCCTAGGAGTGGTGGATGGGATTAGCATAACAAAAACACCTCTGGAAAAACACCCAGAGACATCTGAGCTGAGAACCAATGACAGGAGAGAGACCTTAAACATAATTGCATAAAGATGTGACAAAACGAGAAGAGGATTTTAAGAAACTTCATCAAGCAGAGGCATATGAAGCAGGGACTGGAGAAAAACGAGATGAGCTGGAAGAAGCAGATGAGAAGTTATGCAAAATTGATGAATAAAAACGTGGGCATCTTTAGCATCTTTAACACAGTAACATGTGGTAGTGTTAGGAGAATTAGGACAAAAGGAAGGAATCAACTCAGCAGAACCAAAAGGGAGAAAATGCCCCAGCACGTCTGTTTCTCTGACTGTAAATTGGGAATAGAGCTAACATCTGTGATAGACTCCCCAACATCCATTCACTCTTCGTCTTACACCTACTCTAATGGTTCTAAGTCAGTCCTGACAATTCTGTCCTTCTCACCAGGGATGTGTTCAGGGTTGGGTATGTGACCACTTCGGGCAGATGAGCAGTGGTTTGTGAGAAATCCTTCCTCTCTTTAAGTGAGAAACACAGGATGAGATGATGGATCTTCTCCCTTTGAACATTGCCCCATGTGGATGTGACGTCTGGAACTGCTATACCTCCTCGCTATCAGCTTTAGAAAATAATCTGAATCCTTGACAATATAACCGAGCTGCTGAATGAACTAATCCTGAACCCCACAAAATCTCTAGACTTTTGATAATGTGAGATAATTCGCATCCTTATTGTTGCAACTAGTTTTGGGTTGGGGGCTTTTGCTATTTGTAGGCAGAAACATCCTAACTGATCCATAGTTGTATCTTCTCAGTAGAAAACCTTTGTAATGCACTATACAATGAAAAGGTAGGGGAAAAAAGGTGGGGGGAGTAATAATTCAAAAGTCACAACACAATTTAAGTTGAAACTTGTTTTTAAGTTTTATTTCATGAGCCTATTGCTAGTATTTTCTATTTCCATCAATAGAGTTGCCACTAACTCAAATGGGGATCAGTGTCTTCCTCCTTACCTCACATGAACAGTTGTTAATGATGGCAATAGGTATTTCTTTTTTTAAAGATTTTATTTATTTATTTGAGAGAGAGAATGAGATAGAGCATGAGAGGGGGGAAGGGTCAGGGGGAGAAGCAGACTCCCTGCTGAGCAGGGAGCCCGATGTGGGACTCGATCCCGGGACTCCAGGATCATGACCTGAGCCAAAGGCAGTCGCTCAACCAACTGAGCCACCCAGGCGCCCGGTATTTTTTTTTTTTTTTTTTAAGATTTTTATTTATTTAAGAGAGAGAGAGTGAGAGAGAGAGCACGAGAGGAGAGAGGGTCAGAGGGAGAAGCAGACTCCCTGCTGAGCAGGGAGCCCGATGTGGGACTCGATCCTGGGAGTCCAGGATCATGACCTGAGCTGAAGGCAGTCGCTTAACCAACTGAGCCACCCAGGCGCCCCGGCAATAGGTATTTTGATTATCCCTTAAGAATGCTGTGGAATGGTGGCTGAACATTTAACTTCTAGTATGCTGTGTGATTCCAGTCTGTTTGGAGTGTTGACAAAAGTGATAGCCAGCTAAAATTACACGGTGTACCAGTTAGGATAAGCTATATGATGCTGTAGTAACAACACAAATATCTCAGGGGCTTAACAATAAACAGTTTGCTTTGGATCTGGAAAACTCTCCAGGCAGCTGTTCTCCATGTGGTGGCTCAGTGGTAGCAGGTACTTTGTTCTTGTGTCCCTCTCAACACAGGATTCCACGATTACTGTGGCAGGAGAAGAAGGCTGGAGGTTCTCACCCCAGCAAGGAAACATTCAGCCCTGATAGGACACCCCACTTGCAGCCCGTTGGCCAGCACTCATCACACATGGTCAGCCTAACAGCAAGGATTACAGGGACGCATAGCCCATCCACGTGCCCCTAGGTGTGGGTGAGCACCAGAGTCTCTGCCACACATACTAACATGCTGTAAACTTCTGAAGGGCATTACCCAGTCCTGCTGGTTAGAGTCTGATGAGAAATGCAAGACCTTAAAGTGTCATCAAATAAAATAAACATAAATTGGCAATCAGAACCATGCCAACAAGGGGGTTCTTGGTAGACTTTCAAAAAACTGCCTTTTAGTTATTAAGTCCCCTAGCTTGAACTATTGTCCACCTTGACCACTGTCTTCCCAGTAGCTCCTAATTCCTTGAGCTCAGTACCTTGTAAGGAAAATAGAATCAGGGAAATTATTTTTTTTAAAGATTTTATTTACTTGACAGAGAGAGACACAGAGAGGGATCACAAGCAGGGGGGGTGGGAGAGGGAGAAGCAGGCTCCTGGCTGAGCAGAAAGCCCGACGCGGGAATCGATCCCAGGACCCTGGGATCATGACCTGAGCTGAAGGCAGACGCCCAACGACTGAGCCACCCAGGTGCCCCAGAATCAGGGAAATTATTAATAAAGATAAGGCGGAACTGGATCTACTAGGAGTAGGGGAAGTATTGGGAACAAATACCCAAGGACGTCAGACATCCCAGACTTTAAAAAGCTGTACGACATAGAAAATGTCCTAGACATCAGACATCCCAGACTTTAAAAAGCTGTACGACATGGAAAACAGAGCAGGCACTGTTCCAGATTCTCCCACTGACAAACCGTGAAACACTGTCCATTGCTTTGTGAATGGACATAATGCAATGTGGTAGATTCCCCCCCACACAAATTGCTCAGTATTTGGAGCAACGGAGCTGTTCAGGAAAAGTCAGCTTCCAGTCCAGTGGGCGTCACACTAGCAGGAGAGCTTCTCTAACCAAATTCTTGCAACACAGCCGTTAAAAATGTCATTTCCACTTGGTACTTACCAGCATCACATTTTACCCAGATCTTTGCGTTTCCCTGGCAATCTTTCCTTTACCTTGTTAATAAAAGTATAGAATAATATCAGCTCTCTGAGATTTGGGAGACTTTACTTTTTTTTTTAATAAAGATTTTATTTATTTGTCAGAGCACAAGCAGAGGGAAGGGGCAGAGGGAGAAGCACGCTCCCCGCTGAGCAGGGAGCCCGAAGTAGGGCTCGATCCCAGGACCCTGAGACCATGACCAGAACTGAAGACAGACACTTAGGCATTTTATATACTTTGCCTAAGTATATAGGCAAAGTATATAAAGGCATCCATGGGAGATTTCACTTTTTATACTCCCGCTAGAGTCCAAGGGAGATGTTGCTCAGATAGGAGTGTGTGAATGGCAGGAAGGTAAGAGGGATTTCTCTGCCCACCTGAAACCTCATTTCCACCTCTTATCTCTTTCTGCTCTTCTTACTCGGTCCTCCTCCCCAAGGATTGATTGATCAGAGAATAGGACGTTCATTGAGTGCATATTTGCAGAGGTTAGAATATCTGCATCTACAGTCAGTAACCTGGGATCCGCTTTCTCTCCTGATTCTTAGGGGCTTAGCCAACCATCAATAAAGTGAAAAGTGGGCAGAAAAAGAGACCGAAAGTGATCTCTTCTCCCACTCGAGTAGCTAGTGTTTGCAGAACAGGAAGCAGATAGAAAACTCCTGAGACAAATTCCAAGAGACATCTATTCCATATTTAAGGGAAGCTAATCTGCTGGATATGTTGCAAGGATATGAAGTGGTGCCTGCCACTTAATAGATGCTCACTAAACATTTTTGAACAAATAACAGTGGATTAATTGGGTTTGCATCTGGTGATTGTTTTTCTTTCATAATTGAAACAGGCCTTCTGTGAATCGCAGCAGTGCTCCAACTTGCTTTGAGGCCTGGGGCAAGTTATTGAGCCTCTCTGAGATTAGTCTTCTCATTTATCAAGTGGAAATTATGATGATAGTAATAATACCCCACAGTGTTGTTGAGAGGACCAAGTGAGACAAAGTATATAAAATGCCTGATAACCATAATAATAATTTTATGATAATAATGATAATAAACCTTAAATGCTCTCTCCATCCTCTTTCTATAATTAATGGATTTGACTGAAGCATTTATTTGGTAACTCATTTCAAAGTTCCTAATAGCAGAACACTATTGTCATATCAGCAACTGGGAGTTTTCCCCAGGCCCTTTGTCACTAGAATGTCAGTTCTATCATTGGTCATCTGGTAAACTGAGCCAGCTTCCATCTCCAAGCTGTATTTTCCAGTTTTTACTGGAACTAGAAGAGAACTAGTCTTGTTTTTATTTTCATTTTTACTTATTATTTTGGGGTAGGCAGTAGATGGGGTCAAATATCAAAATGAGTAAAAAGCCATACATTGAACAGGCTAATTCTCTCTCTGTCCTCACCTATACCCTTCCTCAGCTTTAGGCCCTCTCTGGTAACTATTTGTATTATTTTCTTATATATTCAGTTTGTCCCTTTCCATATACTAAAGGTAGCATGCTTTATAAAGTGCTCCGAGTATTGCTTTTATCACCTAACAATGCATCCTAGGCCTCTTCTATATTAAAACATATGGAGTTACTAGATGCTCGCCTGCTTGCTTGCTTCTTTTCTTTCCTTTTTCTTTCTTTTCTTTCCTTCCTTCCCTTCCTTTCTTTTTTGGGATTCCACTGTATGGATGTACCATGGTTTAATTAAACAAATACCCTATTGTAAACACACTATTTCCAAACTTCTGTTATTACCAATAATACTGCAGTAAATAATTTCATACTTGCATATTTCATGTGTGTGGAGATGATAAATTCTCAGAAGGGGTATTGCTAGCCCAAAGGGTAAGTGTACTTACCATTGTGATAGATATTGCCAATGTGGTCTTTACATGAATTCTACCATTTTTCCACTCCCAGCAGGAATGTCTAAAAGGGTGAAACAAGGATGCTTAAACCAATTTAGCAAAGGATAAATGAAAATAAATAATGAAAGCAAGCAGAACCGTGGGTAAAGAGTCCCTAGGAGTGGTGGTGCCCTCAGGAACTCGGGATCCTAGCTATTTCTCTTTCTCTAAGAGAGAAAATTAGCTTTGATAATCAAATGAGATAAAGCTCTATGGGGTCTGCATGTGGTGCAAATACGTCTATGGAAAAAAAATGAAGAATCAGTGGAGAGCCATGCTTTATGGCCTGCAAGTCCCACTTCCCCTGCCCTTGAACACCTTCTTCTCTTTCTCTTAGGGCTTTGCTCCAGTCCCTGCACCAATGGAACATGCTGATCAAGTGGGCCCAACCATGACTGCGTCTCAACACACACCAGTTTGTGAATGATCCACGGTTTTTAATGCCTGAGTGTGGAGTTCAGGTGAGTCCCGGGGAGAAAAGGCTAGAATGATCCATAGTGTAATGGATTAGAGTTGGCAACTTCAATATGAACTCATGTTTAGTTTAATATAGATATAGATGGATACGTGTAGAGATATTTATAGATATGTACATATACATAGGTTAGTAAACACACATTTCCTTGCTCTGTTAGCTAAGAGAACCTAGAAGCAAGGACACTGCAGCAGAAATGAACACATGTAGAAATCAGATCTTGGTTTCTAATACCATTCTAATAAAAAGAAGCAAGGCTCCTTGCAGAAATGATCAATTCCAGAACTGGGGAAGGAAATACAGAATGAATCTGGAGCGTCTTAGAGTGCCAAAAAACAAAGAAGTGCTGAAAAAACAAAAGTAGAACCAGAAAACCATAATGATAACTTCCTCAGTGAAAGAGAACGGGGTGGTCCTTGGCCAGCTTGCCCCGGCCTTAATCCAGAGTGAGCAGCCAGCTGGTGGATGGTTGGAACTGATGATGGCATCTGGAGTTAGCATAGGGGCTCGGCTCAATGACCAATGTGGGGGTGTGTCTTCAAAATCTGAGCCTGCCCTGGAGAGTGTTGAAAATTAATCTTTCCCATCTGGCTTGCCTGAGGACCAGTGGCTGTGCCCTATGTTAGGGTACAGTGGAGGATGCTCCAACAAGAAAACCAATGGGCAGTGGAGTTAATTGTGAAAGAGTGTGTTTCTTTGTGACTACAAGGTCCAGGGTGGGCTGTCCTGGCCGGAGGGGCAGCTCTGTTCCATCCTCCTCCTCTCTGCTTGCTGTCCCACCATGCTGTCAGGCACTGGGTCTGGATGGCCAAAGCCGAGTCACCTCACCCACCTCCCTGCTTGCAGAAATTTAGGAAAAGGAATTTTCTTTTTTTTTTTTTAATTTTTTTATTGTTATGTTAATCCCCATACATTACATCATTAGTTTTAGATATAGTGTTCCATGATTCATTGTTTGTGCATAACACCCAGTGCTCCATGCAGAACGTGCCCTCCTCAATACCCATCACCAGGCTAACCCATCCTCCCAACCCCCTCCCCTCTAGAACCCTCAGTTTGTTTTTCAGAGTCCATTGTCTCTCATGGTTCTTCTCCCCCTCCGATTTCCCCCCCTTCATTCTTCCCCTCCTGCTACATTCTTCTTCTTCTTTTTTTCTTTCTTAACATATATTGCATTATTTGTTTCAGAGGTACAGATCTGAGATTCAACAGTCTTGCACAATTCACAGCGCTTACCAGAACACATACCCTCCCCAGTGTCCATCACCCAGTCACCCCATCCCTCCCACCCCACCCCCCACTCCAGCAACCCTCAGTTTGTTTCCTGAGATTAAGAATTCCTCATATCAGTGAGGTCATATGATACATGTCTTTCTCTGTTTGACTTATTTCGCTCAGCATAATACCCTCCAGTTCCATCCACGTCGTTGCAAATGGCAAGATCTTATTGGAAAAGGAATTTTCTTTTAAGCAACTGTCGCAAATTGGGGGGGCCAAATTGCAGTCTCCACACCCACCTCAGCCAGTTACTCTCCATTCCCTTCTCCTTGGTAGTTCCACACCCAGGGTCAATGCTACTGGTCCAGGAATGTCAGGAACCCAGAGCACCTGGGTGCAGGTACACTATTGTAAATGCAGAGTGTAGCATCCCCAGCAACCGGCTGTTTTCAATGTGCCAGTGAGAACAGAACGTAAAATATAGACTTAAAATTCAGTACAGAGACACACAATTGATAGAAGAAGGGGCTGTCATAGAGGAGGGGTTAAAACACGCAGGCTGCGACACTGGGAAAGACTCTAGAATCATCATCTTTCCTGCAGGCTTCTAAAACGTGATCATTTCCTCCTGGAAACCAGAAGCCGGGCAAGTCGAACCCTTGAACTCCCTCCAGATTTATGATTCTTATTACTGCAGCCGCTAACAGGCTTGTCATCCCCCTGCCTCCTCCTACCCAAAAAGGGGGAAAAAATCAACTTTAAAAATAGTCTGTGTAAAGAGAAATGCTCTCTGAAGAAAAAAAATCAATTCCTAGATAATTCTACCTTCACGTTAGGGGATTCTGTTCCTTTTATTTTTCTGACTTAGACTACTTGCATGGAAGAAGAATCACAGATCAGTTCCTTCGCCGGTGCCATTTCTCTGTGTGTTCATGTTCTCGTCTGCTCTGTGACATGACCATCAGTCGCTGTGGAGATCCTGTGTTAAGAATAGACAATTTCATAATTTCAGGGGCAGGATGACTTCTCCATCCTCGGCTGATAGTTTCTGTGATCATTTCGACTCCTCAGCTGCTCTTGTAAGAACAGGAAAGATCTCCTGTTGAAAAGAATTCTTCTGATTAATGTTTTAAAAACTTATTTAATTCTTTTCTTACTCTGGACTTGCAGATTGGTGCCCAGCTAAAGTCACGGTCACTTTACAGTTGTGGCAATTCCAAATGTCAACAAAAGACTGTCCCCTGGTTTTTGGTCTTGCAGAAAACAAGACGAGGGTATGCATTCAGGAACGAAACATCACCATTTCCCAAGGGCTGTGAGTTAGTGGACATCTGGCAGAAGCCTAGAAGGTAACTTATTTCAAGGCTCTGGGTAAATTTCTGTCTTTCCCAAAACATATTTCTCAATCACATGAAATTTCATAATTAAAAATTCCTTCCTTGGATGTCTGCTGGAAGGCAAATGCTACCTTTGAGCTCCCGCCCCCACCCCATTGCCTGGAAAGGCTACAAAAAGTAGTGACCCTGGGGACGTGGAATGGGTAGGGAAATGCATGAAGCAGAGGTAGAGGGAGAAGGGGGAATGTGGGGATACAGGAACCAACATCCCTTTCTTAGAGTTTTCCCTGAAGGCAAGAAGAGCGTATGGCAGAAGCTGATGACGCCCACCCATCTCTCCTCTGTGCACCTGAAGTCACCCGTGCAGCTCAGTGGGAAGTTCCCACACAGGGTGATGGCTCAGCCCATCAAGCACCCATTTGTCTTGCGGGTTTTCTCCTGCCTCATACTAGGAGCACACAAAGCTTACCCATGGAGAGGTCAGAAGTGCCCCAGAGTTAAAGCCCAGGAGCAAATTTCAAGTCAGTAAGACGGAATTGGATGAATCAAAACCTTGCCTTCCTAATGCCCGAAGTCTTACTCATGGCTGCATCACTCTTCATTGTCAGCCTTCATTGGAATGCTTCATTGTCTTTGATAAATGCAGGTTTTTTCCCAGCTTTATTTTTAGATGCTTACCTGTTTGGGCAGTGAGATCTAACTTCAGACTGAACTTTCTCATGCTTAATCTCAGGCTAGATGTAAGGGTATTTGTGAAATTTAAATAAAATTCCGTTACTCCCTGAACCACCCACTCCCACCACCACATGATCAACTTCAGTTAAGCATGAAGAAAAAGTGATTGCATGTTTAAAAACTGAAATTGTTCATTTGGTGATAAATGATTGATTCCAAGAAAAAAGAACACTTGGGTATTCCTCATGTCTAAGGACCCCATGGGTCCGAGCGCCATTTGCCCACGGTGCCAACCCTCTCGTTAACGCACCTGTGTTGGCTTTCCCTCCACCCATCCTACTTTCCCACTTGTTCACCATGCTTTCTGAGATCACTTCCTGAATAAACGACTTGTGCCCCATTCCTCACTCCAGGTGTGCGTTGGAGGGAACTTAAACGACGACAGCACGTCTTCTCAAACTATAACAACTCATTCGTATCCCACCATGCCACTCACCAGCCTACATCTCATCCTCACAAGTCCCTGCAGAGAAACATCTGTGTCAGACACACCCTTTCCCTGCTGTCCCCTGATGCCCATCTGGACCCACATCCACATCTTTCATCACATGCTTGGCCTCCCTGGAAGAACATTTCCTGGCCTTTCTCCCTGCCTAACTCCTTCAAGACCCATGACGCCAGTCCTTGACGTTTCTGACAAAGTGATTTGCCAACATTGTAAAGTCCTAGTGGGTCCATGTCGTCTATTTTCCTCATGACCATTTCTCTGTTTAATTGCCTCATTAGATACAAGTCTATGCCAAAGATCCTATCAGAAGGTGCAAGAAAGAAGGTGCAAGAAATCCACCCTTGGCTTAACCTGATGACCAATGGCCCCTCTGTACCCTCAAATGACAAATGCTGGTCACAAAGACACCTGCACAGATAAGCATGGTAAAGATGAAGGGATCATGCAAGGGGTGGGGGTACATGATCCTGTGAGAGGAAGCAGTAGTGGGTTCTTATTTTCTATCTTAATGAAAAATTGTAAGTTTTACACTCTTGCGGAACAAATAGAACTGTGACTTAGGCTTCAAAATTTATGTAATTGGGTACTTGGATTTTTGACAGTTCTACCATGCTTTCAACAAAGGTAACTTTCTTCCCTAGGAATAAGTTGATCATGTGGTGGTGGGAGTGGGTGGTTCAGGGAGCCCTGATTATTTTCCTTTCTTTCAACTGCAAGGCAATTACTGCCTAAATCATTTATTTGGCACTTAGCAGAAACCACCTTGCATTTTTAATTCCTTTTTCTACCCACAAAAGCCCAGCTTCCCCAGGAAGGCATCTTGCCTTGTACTTCTCCTAGGATCTGATAATTGCCAGGCATCTAAAAATAGAAAAATAAATTTTTCTCATTATTGATGAGAATGTTGACACTTCTCTGAAATGTATTATAAAATTGTCTGCCTTCTTGAAGAGAGATGCTGGCAGAACTGGATCTCAGCAATGGCACCATGCCCTAATATGATACTACCCTGAGTTTTGATTTTCTGCCTTCTTCCTCAGCATCAGGCCATTAGCCAGCTCTCCTACCCCATTGCACCCATCTCAGACACCTCCCCCTTCTGCGCTACAGGCCCCTTCTCAGTTCCCAGGTTATAATCTGCAGCAATTTAGGAATCTAATATCCTAGGTGGGATCTGGCATGGAGGGGAGAAGGCAGCAGGCATCTGCCCTTTCCTCAGCAGCTCTCTATGTCCATATGGCTGGACACACCCAGTGCTCACAGATGGTTCCCTTCCTGTTTTCAGGCTGGGGCTGTCAGTTGCAGAAGGCCAACATCCCTATGTACATGGGGTCTTGGGCAAGTGTGAGCAGTGCCTGGTCAATGTTAAGTGACACAGACAAAGGAATCATTGATGCCCTAAAAGCCAGCACGAAAATCTCCTGTGCCTAGCTGTGACTCATGCAATTCCACTCCCAGCCTTGGTTTCCAGGACTGGAAAAATAGAAGAGATCTCATGTCCTCAGAATTCGGAAACACGTGTGATCAGCATCAGCTTTGCCCACAGAGGACAACCTTCCTCAGCGCTCCCCTCTGTCAACACTGCTTTGGCCTGTGGCCTGAGAACCTCACCCCTTGCGGGCAACCTCAGGCAGCCACCTGGATCCACCATGGAAACTAACTGAAACCCATGTCCTCAAAGTATTTTATTTTAAATAATGTTTTTGACGATAAATATAGGCTGCATAAAATTATAAAATATTTAAAAGTATAAAGGAAAAAAACTAAAATTTCATGTAATTTCATGTAATTCACATACAGACACTCCTGCCATAGGTAGGATCTTGTTTCATGTCATTAAGAAAATCTCTGGTGACGTCGTATTGATAGCTGCTTATTCCTTAATTTTAGAGGTAACTGATTTAATCCTCTTGTTGTAAATTTTGAGGATTTCAAAGTTTTCATTTATATAAATAGTGTGTTGATAAATATCTTTGTGCGCCTGAATTTCTGTTTGCTTTTAAGTTTATGTCTTTAGGAAAGTTCCTAAAACAATTACTGGTAAAGATGATCACAGAACCACCTTCCATTCAAGACAGCTACCACCAATACCAATAATTATCATCATCATTATTATGGTTATTACCATTATGTGATCTCTCACCTGGGACCCCATCACGTTGTGTCACCTCCCTGCTGGCTCCCCCTTTCTGGTTCCCCCACTGCTGTTAGGATAAGATTCAGTCGCTTTCATGTAGCTTATAAGGGCCATGCATGAGCTAACCTTGTCTTGCCCTCTCTGTCTCATCTCTTGCTATTTTACCCTTGAACTTCGTGTTCTAGCAACATTATACAACTTGCCGTTTCCTGAATATACAAGAAGGTCTCCAAGATTTTGTATATGTGGGTTTCTTACCTGGACTACTTTCTTTACCACCAGCCCCCAAATTTACCTCCTTAGTTCTTGCTAATCTCTCCAATTTATGCTGTGATATTTTCTTTAGTAAAGAAGCCGAGCCACCACACTGCGCCCCATCCCAGGACTGGGCTACCCGCCCCTCCTCATGCCCCCATTGCCCTCGGTAGTGTCCACCCTATCATTCCTCTTGCGGCAGTGTAACTGACTATCTTTCCCACCAAATACTAAGCTCCTTGAGAACAGGACTGTGTCATACTGGCTGTTTTATCCTCAGTGCTTTTTGCAGGTCTGACCTCTGGTAGGCAGGGAATAGATATTTGTTGAGTGAACAGAACACAATCTGTGTGTAAAGTATTGGTTTGCTGCTCTGATTGAATGAATCTGAGAAAGTACTCAGGAGCTGAGCAGTTGTGGACCCCGAGGAGGTGCCATTTTCTTGAAGGATTTTTTTCTGATTAGAAAATAATGCACCTCAGCAGAAATGGCAAGAAAGTCAAACCAAATGTGTAAGGCTCTGGTTAGTGAAAAGGCACAGAGAGAGGAGTAAAGTGCATCCATCTGTCCTCACACAGTAAATTTAGAGGGTAGGTCTAAATGCTAAGTTCAAATAGGAAATTCCCATTCTCATGGATTGGCAGTGCAGGAATGGATGGGTAATTCCTACTTTCAAAAGCCCACAATATGGAGATCATCATCCCATCATGGCCTGAGGAGCAAAAAAAACAAAAAACAAAACAAAAAACCATATCCAGGGAGATGCTTGCCATACCTGTTTTCCAGATACAAAAAGGAAATGTCTTCTCGTGTATCCAACACTTACAGATCAGCTACCAGAATGAGCTACCAGATTCCAGCACTTTCTGGAATCTTCAGAGGAGATGGGCTTGTGGTGACTCATCCCTCCGTGCTCTGCCATCTTTTCTCACCCTTGAGCTGATGCGTCAGTACAAATACTTCAGGGCTGGCCAGCCTCCAAGCTATCAGAAAGCTGGACGGTGCAGTGGACGGATACAGAATTGGACATCAAATGACCTGAATTCTGGTCTAAGGTTTGTAAGTAACTTGATTGTGTCTACTTCTCTATGTGTCTGTTTCCTCACCTGGAAATAGAGGTGTTGGGGGGAGGTAAGCCCCTCCTGAGATCACCTTTTAACTCTCAGATTTTTCTAATTTGACTCCTACACGGCCCTGGGCTTGGCATTATTGGGAATCATTTAAATACACAACATGATTTCAGACCCTAGACAAATTTGTGGGGGAGAAAAGACAACCTGGAGTGGTTTACACATTCTTCCATTTCTGTAAATGCCAAATCAAGGGTGATTATCACACCATTGGAGATAAAGGAAAGGCTTCAGGGGTGGACGGAATTTGAGCCTGTCCTTAAAGTAAGCCACTTAGCAAAGGCCCTTGACAAGAAATAGCCCCGGCCATAAGCCACAGCCAAAGGATAGTCCTTATGTAATAAAATTTACCCTCCACCAGGATCCTAGAGGATCCCTAAGAGGGTGGGTGCTCAGTAAAGCTTGTGGGATGCAATAAGACAGGTGTACTCATGTCCAGTCTATGCTTTGCCACCATACTTGGCTGTTAATACCTTATCCAGAGACTGAGTCTCTGTGACACCACTATTAATACTTTTAAAAATTGTTTTAGCTCAGCATCGTATGGCATGTCTGTATTTCCAAAAGGTGTTGCCATTAGTCCGTGAAAATGGAGTCTTAATCTCTGACCCTTCACCTTGGAGGAAAGAGGGGTTGAGAACAAAAGCTGGGCAGGCACTGAGTCAGGATTAGACCACACAGCCCCTCCGTGACTTGTACCTCCCCCACCCCTCTCCCCATCTGGGTCTCCTATTACCCAAATGAGTCATCTACTGCTTGCCTCATCTGGCAGGTTAGCTGCCCAATGAAGCGTGGGGCTTTAAAGGCTAAGAAATTTTCCAATTGTTCACCATGTACACCCCTCCTGTGTTCACCTTTGGATTTTAAAAGGGAAAAAAAATGGGGGAGAGGCACATAGAAATGGAAGAAAGGGGAAACAAAAGGGCAGAAGGGGTGCTCTGGAATTGTTTATCTGGCTTGGAAGTAGGAGATGGGCATGAAACCAGTGGAGGACCATCTCTGTGCCACTCCAACTGGCTCCATGTCCCACCTAAGGCTTCAAGCCTCCACTGTGTACATGGTCGCTGGAGAAGTAGCAGGGTGATCTGTAAATCATGCAATGTGGATTCACGTTCTTAATTTCATTTTTCATATGCTGTTAAAATTAATTTGGACTTGCCCTTATTAAACAACAGGGAATTCTCACAGGTTCTTAGTCAAGGGAAGTACTTGAATATAGCAGCTTACATTTTGTATCTGCCAGAATCACGGCAGGAAACAAAGGGCACATTGCAAAGGGGTGTTTGAAGAAAGCTCATCAAAGAGATGATAGTCGATGATGTGGGTGGATGTAGGGACTCCAGCAAAGGAGAATGCAGGAGACCTGGAACGGCCACTGAAAGTGGATCAAGCTCTAGCTTTGGGAGACAGACAGCTGCCTGCCAGAAGCTGTTGGTAGAGGATCACAGTGTGGCTGGAAGGGAGAGAGTTGGTGAAATAGCTCTGATCTCCCTTTCCTCTCGCCTTCTAGTCCCCATGAAAGCCTCCTATTGGCTCAACACAGTGAGATCCACTGAGAGAGCAGGAGACCCCTGGATGCTCTCCATTCAGGCCAGCTTCCCAGCATCACAACAGGGTGGAGATGTGAGGTGCTGGGTCCTCAGGGGCAAACAGAGAACACCTAGCTTACATCTGTGTAGTATATTATGATATCCAGAGATATAGATCTGTAGACAGAGATCTATTTTGTAATCTCATTTGGTCCTCACAACAATCCTATAGGGTTTTCTTGGTTTTCAGACAAGGTCAGTTTGGTTCTCAGAGATCAAATCATTGACCCAACCAGAAGACATGGCAAAGTGAGGACATCAATCCAGGTTTTGACTCTTCAAGATGTCACTCCCTGCCTGTCTTTTCTCATACCCTACTGTCCTCCTTCTCTTCACCTACCCAGGGTTGACCTGTGCATCGGGTTTAATTCAAACCTACTTGAATGAAGTCACTCCATCAATCCCATTCCTTCTGATAGCCAAGAGCCCTTGGTGGTGGTCAACACCATAGAACGTTAACAGCTATTTGTATTGTTCTGAGGTGTTGATCCCTGAGTTCCAGAGTCTATCTTCTTACAATCAGTAGAAGATTCCTTTGGATGGCAACCTCCATCAGCACTGGGCACATCCTTCCACTCAGCAAATGATCAATAAATACTACCTAAATTTAAATAAGCAGCATGGGAAGGCAGTCAGGAAACTGTGCATGTGAGCGAACATACATGTGCCGGGCAGGGTTCAAAGCAGGACACAGAACCACTGTAGCTGAAAGGGATTGGATATCAGGAATCATGCACTCTCATAATTATTGGGTGGGCAGAAGTAAGGGGGCCACCGTTAGGCAATTGGCTTCAAGATCAAATTACTCTGGCTGTATTTACAGGTCAGGGAGCTGTTGCTGCTTAATGACACCACACAACTGCTCACACTTCTCAAGCAGCGACCAGACCCTGGGAGTGGAGTGAAACCACCACACACATTCACCTCTGACTGACCTTCCAGCAGCCACCGAGCAGGCAGATGACCTCGGCGGGCTTCTTCATTACTCATGCAAATTCACTTCACTGGCTCAGCCTGAATTACACCTAGACCCCTAGCTTGAAGAAAGAATGGGAAGGCAGTTTTTGGCCTCTTCTCTCTTGCAATATTGAAGGGAGCAGAGAGGGGGTTGGGAATGGATTCTAATGCTAACAGAGCGCAGACAGACGTAGGGCGTCTATGTGCTGCCATGATTCAGAGACTAAGACCGTGTCATCGTGCCTAGATACCTAGGAGTGTCAATAGGCTTGGTATGGTAGATGGTTTTGAGGTGTTCTAGATAGAGTGCTTTTATTCCAGTCTGTGAAATTTGATGGGGCCTTCAAGATCAGCCTTGGAAGGGAAGCACTGTCAAAGAAAGAGTCTGCAACATGAAGAAGGAGTGTGTGGAGAGGAAAGGCAACTAGCCATCCCTGGGAGCCAGCAGGGGTGTAGAGGGGGGAGGCCGGAATACCTGGTGCTTTTAGGAATATGAACCTGAGTCTCTTGAGCACCATCAGCTCATTAAAAGTTCCGTCTCAAGCCCTCTACTCCCCTTACCAGCCAAACGCAGCGCTGAGTGGGGTTACGGTCTTGAGCCTTTCTTGATCAACAGGGCCCCCTAGTGGTGTCGCAAAAACACCGTGGTCTCTGTAGCCTCCCAGCAAGTTAGCTAGCTCAGTTTGAACTCAACTTTTAGATGGAAAAAACCACAAATCTAAATGAGACAGTGAGCAAGTTGGAACCGCAACTCATAACACTTAGCTCACAGGAACTGGGGCAGCCTCCAACTCTCCTCCTGATGTGCCAGGCTGACTTTAGCTGGTCATGACTTAGACAGTGGTTCTCAATGGGGGCAGTTCTGTCCCCCCAAAGACACATTTGGCAAAGCCTGGGGACACTTGATTGTCACTACTCAGGAGAACGTGCTACTGACATCTAGCGGGGAGAGGCCAAGGATGCTGCTTAAACACCCTACAGTGCACAGGACAAGAAAGAAGCCTGCAGTCAAAATGCCGATAGTCCCTCAGTGGAGAAATTCTGCCTTGGAAGAGGACAGTTTTTCCCTCAGGATGTCACCGGGCTCAAACCCTCTGCATTGCTCTACAGTTCTCCTCAAACCCAAGACACAGAGATGCAAAAAGAAAAGGCTTAAAACCCACAAACTTCACAGTCATTAGGATGGTAGGATGACTATTATTTTAAAAAAAAAGGGGGGACAGTGACAAGCGTTGGGGAGGACGCTGGCGGGAACGTAAAATGGCACAGCCACTGAGGAAAACGATATGCTGTTTCCTCCAAAAACAAAACATAGAATCACAGGATACCATCCAGGAATCAGCAGACACCCCAAAGAGCTGAGAGCAGGGACTCAAATGGACACTCGTACAACCGCTGTTTATGAAAGCATTACTCACAATGACCCAACGGGGGATACAACCCAGATGTCCATCAACAGAGGAACGGGTAGACAAAATGTGATATATGCTGACAATGGCAATTACTCAGCTCTAGGAAGTCATGGAATTCTGAGATCTGCTCTAACAGATGAAATCTGAAAACAGTAAGTGAACTAAGCCAGACACAAAAGGACAGATATTGTGGGATCCCCCCCCTCAAATGAGGTACCTGGAATAGGCAGATTCATTAACACAGAAAGCGGAACCATGGTTGCCAGGGGCTAAGAGATGGAGGAATAGGGAGTTCTTGTTTAATGGGTACAGGGTTTCTGTTTGGGAAGACGAAATAATTCTGGAAAGGGATGGTGGCATTGCTCACACGACATTGCGAATGTACTTAACGCCACTGAGTTGTACACTTGATCATGGTTAAAATAGTAACTTGTATATTATGCATATTTTATCACACTCACACACCCCCCAAGCTTGGGGTTCACAGCTCTTTTAGCTCAAACAGCAGCTAAGGTCAGCAGGGTCCCCCACTGACCAAGACCCTCTGCCTGACCCACAGAGGCCCGAGCGTGGGTTTGCCAGGACCTATGCCAGGGCATGATGTATTAGCTGAGGACTTGTGGCATAGGGATTTGATTGCCTGGGGCTCAGATTGGATTTCCTGGGACTGGGGACAGCTGGTAGCCATGCTGCCACCCCTTTGGTCACCAGGAAGGCATCACTTGAAAGTCTGAAATGGACTGCACCGAGGGGAGCTTCCTGGAAGGCCTTCTGGCTTCCATTGCAGATTCAGCAGGACCGCCTTTCTGTGGGGAAGAAGATAAGAGACAGGGCTGGAATGAGGACAGTGCCACGTCTTTCTGGCGGCCCCCAATTCTCTGCTGTACCCATGAGAGGTCAGCTCTGCTCAAGACAAAGCTAATTCTCAGCTCTTAGTCCATTGCACGGGGGCCATCTCACGCTTTGTGCGTGTGCATGCATGCACACAAGGGTGGTTTGTTTACCATTGTCCTCTAAGTCCGTGATCTCGGTCTTTAGAACACAGGGAGGATGAATCCAAGGCTATTGGTTCAATTCCAATTACAAACCAGTTAGCATGACACAGGGAAAACTGCTTTGGGTCTCAGAGAGCACGCTGGTCTGAGCCAGCCAACTGGCACGGGGAAATCGGTCAAGGAATAGGGATGAGACCGGACAAGCCGTCCACACCGAGCCTTGCCCCAGCCCTGCAGGAAGTGGAAGGCTTTGTACAGCAGTGAGGAGTGCGGAGAGATATCGGTAACTGGCATAGGGCACATGCTGATTTTCACCCAGAGGATGCTGCAGACCCCAGGGATACCCTGTTAGTGATAGTCAGCACTTCCAGCAATGGAATTAACTTCATGATTCTCTTTTTGAAGTTGCAGGCAGGGTACGCTGTGTATACCCCAATCTTTTCCCAATAACCATTGGGGATCCGCATTGAGAGGAGTCCATACCCCTTGACGGTGGTAGCTGGGCAAATGTGGGTCCTCAGCTGTCAGGACTGGGGATATCCATATATCCAGCCCCTGCAGAATCCACAGGCCATCGGGCCACTCTCCTGGTGGAAACCTTGACCAGCATTGTTAGCAGGATGGCAGGATTCTGCTCAGACCACCGCAGACAAGTACTTCACCACGGGACTGAGGATGGCGTCACGAGAGCCATGATCCTTGAAAGCCTGGATGGTAGGGGTAAGGTCACACCCTGGTGCGCCCATCAAGCATGTCCCTGTCCATTGCCTACTCGTGCAAAGTTTGTGGCAATATGAGAAACAACAAATCTCTTGAATCTCTTTCCTGTACCTCTCTACCCAAAAGTCAGTGTAATAATTCCCATCCCTGTGTTGTGTTCATGTTATTCTCCCTGAGCAGGTTGCCTTCCCATTCTCACTCATTTATTCGATTTCTCCTGGTTTCTACCCATCTTTGTCCATCCTGGTATTTAAGCAAGTTAAGTTTAAGCAAGCCATCATATAAAACGGGTTTCTTCGGAAGCCGATTATTTGCAACTCCAAAATCCTCCACCAGGTGGCGGCAGCATGCTGCGCTTTGCTATCCCGGGTCCCACGGGGAACTGACGTTTGCTGGGAACCCACTATGGGTCAAGCACTCACTTTACCCGACAGTGACCCTAGGTTTTACAGATGAGGAGACTGAAATTCTGAGAGGCTAAATAACCAGCCCAAGATCACGCCACTCATCAGAAGTAGAGCTGGAGTTTTGAACCCAGGTCTGGCTGCTTTAAAAGCCCACGGTATTTACCTTGAGTTGTGCTCTCGAGACAGAGTTTCCCGAAGAAGCTCCTTACTCTCTGCTGCCCTTCTTTTCATCGTATGTGCTGCACACTTTGCAGGACAGCCAAGGCCCTCTCTGTTCCCGTCTGGCCCCCGCCCTGGGAACTAGATTGCCACTCTCCATGTTCTGGACCTCCTCCACCTTCCAGGCTACGTGGGACTCCCAGAAAGGGTTCAATGCCTTGTAAGGGCTAAACTGGTGCGACTTTCAGCATGGGTGGGTGGCTGGGGGGGCGATGGGTGCTTACTAAACGTTAGCTCAAGGGTGTGGGGCCGCCAGGGCTGCCAGCTAGCATCTTAAAGAGGAGGAGGGGGTGAGACTGAGCGGTGGGGATTCAGCCTGTCCGTGTGGCCCGAGACAGCTGCAGTCCAAGCCCAAAGCGTGACCTTGAAAACTCACCAGGGTCCCCAGTTTCCCTTGGGCGCCCGCAGCTCTTGTGAGCTTAAGAAAGTAGCTCCAGATAGGGGTGGACCTCCATGGAGGAGGGATCAGGGAAGATGGGGCAAGAGTCTGAAGAGCTCCTGGGTGCACAGCCCGTGGTAAGTGTTACATCAGCTGAAGGGAAGGGAAATGGGAGAACCCAAGAGCAGAGGGAGATACTGCAGGTAAGAGTCGGGGATGCATAGGAAAGTGGCTTCTGGTCAGTATCCTGGGCACGAACAACAATGTGAGTGTGGCCTCTTCTGATCCTCTCAGGCTCCCAGGCTCCCTTACTTACTTCCCAGTGTCCTTCCCACCAGGGATGATCCTGAACTAGTACCACTCATTCAAATGCACCCCCCCACCCCAAGAGGAGGCACAGAGTCTGCCAGCATGGTAGGTAGGGGCTCCTGCCAGGCTGGTGTGGCATGCTTTCCACTCAATATCTGGATGGTAACAGAAGCAGATAGAGCCAAGAGCCAAGTTCTGAGCAGAGCGTAAAAATGGAGGAGGTGGGAACTTACAGGCCTGAACCGAAAGGGCAAGAAGTGGAAAGAAAACACAGAAGATGGACCCCGGAATCCGCGGTGGAAGAGGCAGGAGCAGGGTGCTAGTGGGAAATAAGGAGAGACCCAGCTTCCAGGAGATGCTGTTAGCCTAATCTCCCTCTAATGTGGCTCAGGGGGGCTGCGGACAGGGAGGGTCAGTGAAGCGCACAAGTCATGTTGGACCCTACGAATGGAAAACGAGGTTCTGGAGGTTGGCTTCTAACAGTGGCCTCCAATCCTGAGAAGAAACTCCCAAAACGGGCCCCCAGACTCAGCTCATGGTGTGCTTTCATTTAAAGTGATGTGTGATGTGGGGCAGCAATACCACCAACCGTTGCTGCGCTAGGAAATCATTGCAAAAGCTACTGATGCTTCTGATGTGGCTGGACTGGGATTTAGCTAGAATTTGATGGCGGTGTAAATAGCTTCTTTTTTTTTAGATTATTTATTTTAGAGGGAGAGAGAGCACACAAGCGGGAGGGGCAGAGGGAGAGGGACAAGCAGGCTCCCCAATGAGGGCGAAGCCCGATGCCGGGACTCGATCCCAGGATCCTGAGATCATGACCTGAGCCGAAACCAGGAAGCCAAGGGGAAGGCACTAGAAAGGAGAAGAATACAAACACCGAACTGGACAGATAGATGCCAGCTTGCTTGCACCTTGTGCCACCATTGTTATCACCAAAAGAGACATCCCTCCGTGACCCCCAAAACCGACCAGCCAGAGCATCGTGCTCTGCAACTCCTTTAGCAGTCAAACCGCCCTGTTGGTAGAGAGAGAATATTTAACCCCCCTAGGAGTCTCTGATAAGAACCCATACTGTTTGAGCCGCCGGAGTCAAACCATCTTTCTTTTATCATTTCAATAGTATTAGGAAGCGAAGAAAATCAACTGTCCGACTCAGCCCTGTGTCACTGTGTGGTTATATTCGGCCCACAGGCTCCAAGGTCTCGCTGTGGCTGACATCTGCCCATCACGAAGCCCTTTCCCACGTGGAGTCTTGCTTGAGGCTCACAGCAGTGGTGGAGTAGACCAAGGTCGAGAGACTGGAGGTGGCTCTTGGAGCCCATGGGTGAGTCGGGACTTGAACCCAGGACCTTTAATTCCAAATATCACCCCCACTTCATTTCCTCCTCCCCCCCCTTTTTTTTAATAGGTCGGGGATAAATGATACAAAATAAGGTCAATCTGGGGAGTTTTTAAAAAGCTAAAATTTTCATTTTGGAAGATTGTCCTGTATTCTGTGATGATTTCCTTCCTGCCATTTTGGCATTGAAATGTCCTTTTTTTTTTTTTTTACAAAATGATGCTGATTGTGGATGGTAGATTAACACCTTTTAAATTCAAGCCCCACTTGTCACGATTAAAAAATGACAGCCCTATGTCAGCCTCCAAAATTTATACTGGGAACTTCTCTGGTGTTTGACATCTGAGAGCCCCGGGGACAGTAGCCTGCAGCATACAGTAGTCTCAGACTGCCAGGTGCTTCCAACACCCTGGGAACCCTGCCAAGCCCAAGTTTTCAGACTGTCCCCGCCATAGTCCGCGTCAGGGACGCTGCTTCTTTGCCGAGGGAGTGACAGCCCTTCTGCTCCGTGGCTGCTGCCGATCTTAGCCCCGTCACCACCTCGTGGGTGTCAGCAGGGACGGGAGAGGCTCCACTCAGGTCAAACGGGTGGTGGATTCCTCCAGGGGCTGCAGCTGCTTGCTGTCTCTTGGGAGAGAAAAAGACCTTGCCATATGTCTTGAGCAACTTTGTTATCTCAAATATTCCATTATGCAAAATGGATTCAGTACTGCACCATTTGGAAGGGAGGTTTGTGAACCACTGGATCTCAGCTGTGTGCTAGCTTGGGCCATAACCTTCCAATGCCTTCTCTATGCCTACACGTTAACGTGCAAAATCCTAAACTTGGGTCATGCCAATGCACAGTCTGGCCCCATTGCCCTTTCCAGGAAACCCCAGCCTCCCTCCCCCCCCCCACTGACCATTCCACAGTATTCATGGAAGCCAGTCCATTCTCCAGCACCCCCACATTCTGCCCCATCCCACCCCTCACCTGTCATCGCAAACTTTTTTATTTATTTATTTATTTATTGAGGGAGGGAGGGAGAGAGGGAGAGAGGTATGGGAGGGGTAGAGGAAGAGAGAGAACCTTAAGCAGGGTCCAAGCCCAGTGAAGAGCCCAACATGGGGCTCAGTCTCATGACTCTGAGATCATGACCTGAGCTGAAGTCAAGAGTCGTCCACTTAACTGACTGAGCCCTCCAGGCAGGCCCAAACTGTTTTTTACAGTAAGCTTTACACCCAATGTGGGGCTTGAACTCATGACCCCAAGATCAAGAGTCTCATGCCCTACCGACAAGCCAGCCAGCTGCTCCCGCCCTCACAATTTTACGCAGAGTGGGGAGGATGGATGGAACTGCAGCTCACTTCCCCATTATCCAAGGAAGTCTGCCATATTCGTGATGTACTTAGCATCTCCCTACTGTGATGCTTGCTTAGCAAATTGTTGCCTGTCTTGTGTTTGTTTTTTTTTTAATGACTAAAGCTCAACCAAACTACCCCCAATCAGATGTCAACATTTCCAGGGACCGTTACTAAGAGAGTTGTAAAAGAGGAATATGACTTGATTTGCTTTATGTCTGATATAAAAGCTAGATGTCATTATGGGCTCCAGAACCCCCCTGCAGTCCACTCTGGCTCCTTAAGTGGGTGACACGTGCTTATCTAACTTCAGGGATTTGTTGGCAACACCTTTGGCTGAAGTCCCTCACACTGGGAAAGACAGGAGCTGTGAATCTTCTGTGGTCCCTTGGTCTGAAGACTTCACCTCCCCAAGTCCTTTTGTTCAGTGACACCCCCCCACCCCCACCCAGGAGGACTGTGTTGGAGATGTCTGTTCTCTAGACTCTCAGTGGTTGAAGACAAGGCTCCTTCAGAATCACTAACCTGCTCACCCAAGCTGTGATGCCTCACTGGATCCGTATGGTACCCACTGTCCTTGCTGAAGGATCAAAGCCACCAAGCTCTGCTCTTTGTTATAAACCTTCTGTGACTGTCCCTCCCACTTCCCCCCGTAGCCAGGGCGGTGGCCCCACCAGCCACACTGCTGGGGGAGCACAGTTCCTGCATCCTGCCTCTGCTTGAGAAAGTGCTGCTGTCTGGCTCAAGCTGGCCCACCACTGTCTTACTTGAGGGTGGAGAGACCCCAGTGGGGATCTTCTTGTTTTTCCTATCTTAGGCAGATGGGCAAATGGACCTTGAAATGCTATGTCCCCCGGGACTAGACCTGACTTGGGAATCAAACAGTGTTGCCTGTCGTTCTGAGATCCTTAGAAGGTTGTCCCATGTTTTCACTGTCTGCCATTGGAAAATATGAGCCAGGGCCCCTCCGTAGGGAGCCGTGGGAGCGATCAGCTCAATCCATCTGAAATGGGCTTCCTCAACCCCACACACAGCAGCTGAGCCAAGGTGTCTCTCAGCAGTAAAAGCATGTCCAGATGTACCTTTCTGATACCCAGTCTCCATGATGTGATGTAGAGAACAATGTCCTCCAAAACATCTTCCCCAGAATTAGCTAAACTCAAGGTTAAGGGCACACGACTCCAAGATGCCAAGTAAGTCTGCCCAAGATTTCTGGCACCAACTGCAAGCTTGGGGTTTTCCCAAAACCATCCTCAGTTTTGCTCATTCACTAGAATGACTCACAGAACTCAGGAAAGTGCTATATTTATGCTTACAGTCTTTTCTTCATAACACAGAGAAACAAAGCAGAGCCAACCAAAGAAAGATACACAGGGCAAAGTCTGGGAGAGTCCCAAATGTGAAGCTATTGTGTCTTCAGGGACACGTTACCCTCCTGTCATCAGTGTGTGACAATACAGAGTGTTGCCAGTGAGCTCACCCAGGCTTCAGTGTCCCTAGTTTCTCTCCTGTAGGCATGACAGATTGAATCTGTTGCTGTGAGGTTGACCAGAGCTCCAGTCCTCTAATCACATGGCTGGTTTCTCTGGCAGGGCCGTCTTCACCCTAACTCACCTGGTTAGCATAAACTATCCAGTGAGACCCAAGGGGCCCACCACCAATAACAAGATATGTCTATCACTCAAGAAACTCCAAGGATTTTAGCAGCTACCTCCCAGGAGCCTGGACAAAGACCAGACCTCTGTGTGGATAAAGTGAACTCTCCACTATGCACATCTCTAGGATGAAACAAGGATCCTCAGGTTGTTTGTTCTAACATTCCACCATGTCTCATAGACCAATGTCATAACACTGAGCACAGGTCAGAAAAGTCATCACATGGAGCAGAGCCCAAAGTCATGTGGGCGAAGTGTGAGGCTCTTTTTATCTGCCTCATATCAGGGGTAAACTAGAGTATTTAACAGGATATCTCCACTGCACGCCCTATGCCCTAGTGGAAAACTTCTAAAAATAGAATTTCTCTCAGCTAAGCTTTTGAGAGCTATTGAATCAACTTACACTCTCTGATAACCATTGGAGAGCAGATATTTCATGTATGGCTAAGTGTCAAACCATGTGTCTTAAGAGCCTGCCCAGTGAGGTGTGGGAATGACATCCTCTGATGAACGTAGCAAAGCTAATGAGGATACATACCTACCTACAGAGACCCTCCCCACCCTAAATGTGACAAACTTTGGAGTATCCCTAGCACCTGAATGGATTAAAAATATATCCCACTTTCCAAAATGTACGGGTATATATCAAATTAGCAGCATTCTTTCTGCCAAAAGATCTTTCCAGGTCTATTTTTAAGTGTAACACTTTGGCAAGCAAAGGTATTCAAAACTCTGTAAGCTCAAGGAAACCTTGCAACTGTGCATAAAGTAACTTTTTAAAAAGTTTCGGCAATCAAAACAATGTATTTTAATGAATCTCTGAAAATATCCCTATGCAGTTGACAATGGGGAAACATAGTTACCGTTGGATCCATTTTTAAACAATTGTATCTATTCCCTGCCACGTCTGATGCTTATTTAATTGGAACCCATTGACTGTGTATGGTCTAAATGGCCCATGGAAAATAGTGTGCACGTGTCACCAAAGAACAGGGTTTGTCAAGCTGGGATCAGAAGACCTCGGTCTGCCTCACCAAATCTGTTCTTTGGGGAAGTTTATATCAACTTCACTGATTATATCAGCTTCCTCTCATTTTAGTGGTAGAGAAGAGCTGATCCATGGAGTCACATCACTTTCAAGAGTAGATATCATGCAGTCAATGACAAGAAAAACTGGCAAAAATTAACATCCTTCTACGAAGCAGAATTTATCAAGATAACTGCTCGGGGACCCCCACAAAAGCCAAGAGCCAAAATCATCTCTTCGCCCTTCTTCCCTGTGCCGAGGGCCTCACAGCAAGTTGGCTACGGTACCCTCCTGACAACCTGCCTTGTCCTAAGAGTGTGGTTGAATCTAAGGATTCAGCAGCAGCAGACTTACCTTGTCTTAAGCTTTCCACAGTCAAGAAAAGAAATGCTCAGGCCAAACTGCTTCATGGTAGATCAAGAAGCAAAGTCTACCAAAGGAGTCTTTCTGGACCCCGCCCTGCTTTTGTGTTTCTGTGATAATGTGGCACCAGAACGTCTAGCAATGTCATCGTACCACTTTCCAAACCATGCTGGGCATGTCATCAGCAAAAGTGCAAGATTCTTTTTATAAATAACCCTCAGTTCACTTTGTGTGAATATTTACATATATCTGGGCTTGGTTATTACCTTGGAAGAGGGTAATTACATGTTTTCAACATCCCATAGGACCCAGCACTGTGCCTTACACCAAACAGGTGTGTAATAAATAATTCATTAAATCGTGGATGGGTTTTAAATCAGCACATTATAGACTCTCCCCGGGGCAGACTCCCTAAGAGAATTTCTTGTGTTGTTAGAGTTTGGATATATATAGGAAATATTACTGAAGCAGTGCACCTGAACTCTATCTAAGCGGAATTTTGAAGGAGATCAAAGGAGATTCGTAATGGTGGAAGAAATGAAATCGTTCGAATTGCACTTGGCAATTCCGGAAGTGTAAGTTACTCCCAGAGTATGTATAGCCCTAGAAGGTTCTAGTCCTGGCACACCCTAGAACAAGTTGGCGGATTCTGGTTTCAGCATGAATCCAGAACAGCTATAGCCCCAAGCATGTAAATTATCATGTACATATCAGTTCCTGTGCATGCTCTAATTTTTGTTGTTGTTGTTGTTGCTATTTTGATCAGCCATTGCTGAAAATTGTTGCCGGTAGCCTAGAGGAGAAATAACATCTTCATGGTTCACAGTTTACAAAATACTTTCATGTACATTATCTCATCAAATCCCTTCTAATAGCCAGGTAAAGTAGATACTATTTTCGGAAAAGGATGGCTTATAAATGTTGCACCTTGCCCAAGCTGGGTGGGAAAATTGTGTCTCAAAACCAGGATTTCAACTTCAGAACTAGCTCTCCCCACTCTGCCGTGGCTTTAGATCATCCAACCCTGAAGAACATACTTAAGTGGATCAGAAGGACAATGTGGACACAAACCCAATTTGGCTAAAAATGATTATTTGCAAGTTAGTAATTTCAGTGGATTTTAGGGTTGTTTTGTACCCTTTATTGCATGTTGAGGGAATTCTGTCCAATTTTCAAAGTTCTTTGGGGGGAGGTTTCAATCCTTTTATTCTTTACTTATAATTCATTCCCAATCAGTGATTCTGGTCTGCCTCATTTGTTGTTGCAAGATAGTGGGACAGACAAAATGTCCAACCACAGAAGATGTATTAGATCAAACTCACTATGTTGGCTTCTCTGCTAGAATTTGGAGAGCCTCTCTCTTTTCTGTTCAGTCGCCTGTGACACTCTGGAAGCTGAGTTCCCATGCCCTTCTGGTCTCAGTCTCCCCTTGCCCACCCAGGCTCAGGCAGGAGTCCAGGGGCCATGTGACAACAGGACTGACAAACCCTCTGCTCACAAACGCACCTCCTCACTGATGGATGGGGAACACCAAATATTAAGTGCCACATGGTGATGTGCTAATATAAAAATTAAATTGTAAAACAGTAAAAAAAAATCCACTCTCTTTACTAACTTCGGCTGTAGACCAAGGCAATCTTTTTTATCCTAATCAAGATTTCATACACTTTTCCTTCTCTCCTCTCCTACCCCCACCCTACCGTATGTATGTATTGTGCACACGCACACACACACAATCATTTCGGAGGTCCAGTCCTCACGTGACAAGGAGGATTTAAAATGAGAAATGCTGAGGAGGTGGGGTAGAGGAAAAGAAACAAGCTAGCTAGATCGACGTGCCTCCAAATCTCAGGGGGACTGGCTAATGTTAGTGCAGCTTGGAGACTGCCTAGTCATTTAATGAAACACAGGGAAGAGAGAGATGCATTTGCTATTCTAAAAAGCCCCAAGTCAGTGAATGCAAATGTGCCCTATTCAAGAAAACCAAATTAAAGGAGCTGCTGGGAATTCTCTGCATAGTTAAGCAGAACAATTTTTCCCCCTTTAAGGCCATGTTTACCCTTCAGAAATCACATACCCTTAAGCACAGAGACCTAGAAATGCATCATTTTCAGGAAGGATGTGTTGCATTAGCCCAGCCTTGTCCTTCAAAGGAAGAAAGGAAAAATCCATCATTGCCCTAGACATCTTCTGCCACGCTGTGAAGAGAGAATGGGCCCCAGGGTTCCCATCTGACTCTGAGGTGACAGGTGTCTGGAGCGGTCAGAGCCCTGGCCTTGCTCTAGCCTATGGACACACTCCAGCGTGAAGACAGGTCCAGAGATTGTAGACCAGGGAAGCGTCTTCCAGAGCCAGAGACAAGAAATAGGCAAATGAACAGGTATGTGGAGAGCTCGCACCCCAGTTCCTGAAATTTATCACTGGGTGACTTGCAATTATTGATTCGAGATGCATATTCTTTGTTTAAATGGCTAAGAGAACTATCTTCCAATTGTTCTGTCCCCGTCTCCAACCAGCTCATGTTGGTTTCAGGTTATGGAAATACACTCAGCCTAGTCCAAAGCTCAGAGGGGATTGATGGGAGGATTCAGAGATCTATCTCATATGGAAAAACAAAAACAAACCCAGTGTGGGCAGGGGCATCTCTGCCTCTCTCTGGGTGTCTGTGGGTCTATGTCTCTCTATCTCTCCATCACTGAGACTGTGTCTCTCTTCTTGCGAGGATTTTTCCTCTTGCTTTCTCCACATTGTCTTCTCTGGTAGGAAGTTCCTTCCTACAGCTCCCGGAGGACTTGTCTGCGATGCAGGTGACCAGCCAAGACTGATACCAGTTCTGATTCTCAATTCCAGATTCCTCGAAAATAGAAATTCAAAGAACATACCCTTTGTCTTTATGGAACTGTCATGTAATAGACAGAAAAGGACCCTACCAAAAATAGGCATGGAAATTTCTAAGTTACTAAGTGAGAGGAAGACATATGCAAAAGTACAGACTGCTCTGGTAGAGAAGAATGGTTGGGGCGGTGGGGGCTAGACACTGAATGTTTGTGTTCCCCAGAATTCAGGTGTTGAAACTTAATCCCCAAGGTGATGGTATTTGGAGGTGGGGCCTTTGGGAGGTGCTTAGGTCATGAGAGTGAAGTCCTTAGGAATGGGATTGGTGTTCTTATAAAAGAGACTCCAGAGAGCTCCCTCACCCTCTTCCACCATGTGAGGATACAGCAAGAAGGCATCCATCTATGAACCAGAAAGTGAGCCCTCACCAGACACGGAATCTGCCAGCACCTTGAACCTGGACTTCCCAGCCGCTAGAGCTGCGAGAAATAAACTTCTGTTGTTTATAAGCCACCCAGTCTGTGGTATTGTTATAGCAGCCAGAATGGACTATGACAGGGAGGATTATATAGATTGGGCGTGCCAGGAAGTGCTATCCTGAGGGAGTGACATTTAAGCTGAAAAAGAAGTAGGAATTAGCCATTTGAGGGGAAGGGGATGAAGAACATTCCAGGCCAGGGAACCACATGAACAAAGCCCCAGGGGCAGGGAAGAGCTGAGCTTATCTGAGGACCTTAAATGCCAGTGTGGCCAGAGGTGAATGAGGTAGAGCGTAAACTGGGATGAGCTCCACCATGCTAGGGCTCATGGCCATGTTATGAGATTTTATAGGAAGTACAGTGGGAAGCAATGAAAGAATTTTCAGCAGAGGCATCACTTTCCTGTTTGTTTTAAAAGACCATTCTGGTGACAGCATGAACTGACAACTGGAAAGCAACAGTGGAAGCAAGGAGGCCAGCTAGGAGCCCATTTGAAGGGTTCAGAGGAGAAATTATGCTGGCTTGTTAGTTCAAGGTTATGACAATAGAGACAGAAGAGAAGGATTTGGAATAAATCTGGGGAATAGAAATGGCAGGTGTTGGGGATATATTTGATGTGCATGGGACGGGGGACAGCTGACATAAAGAGTAGAACTAAGAATGCTTCCCCAGACTTCTGGTGAATGCAGGTGCCAGTACTGAGACCAGAGGCCCTGGAGTAGGAGCAGATGGGGCAGGAGGGGAAACTCTTCTGTTTTGGACCCATTGTACTTCAGCTGCCTCTGAGACATCAAAGTACAGTTGAAGAGTGGGTAATTGTGTATGTGTATATAATGGTATATATGAATCAGAAGAGAGCTGGCCAAGAATGATACAGGTGAGAGCCATCAGGATCAAGAGCGTTTTTAAATCATGGGAATGGGTGAGGTCACCCAAGGAGAAAGTGCAGAGTGAGAACAGGGCCTAGGACCGAGTCTGGATAACTCCAACATCGGGAGCTTAGGGAGAGAAAAATCAACTAGGAAGTATGAGATGAAATAGCTGGAAAGAATGAGGAAAACTGGGCAAGCTGGCTGTCACAGAGCAGGAAGGAGAGGGGGCTATCACTCCGTTCTGGTCAGTGCCCCAGAAGGTATTAATTAGCTATTATACATAGCTAATGATAATTCTATCCTATTTTCCTTCTGGCCCCTTCCTGTTTTATAATTATTCCAAGTAACCTTTTTATTCTAAACTCTAAATTGTAAGCATTCAGTCATCCTTCTACTCACCTATTCATCCATCCATCCATCCATCCACCCTATTATCCATCCATCTACCCATCCACCTATCCACCCATCTATTTACCTAACCATCCATCTACCTATCCGTCTGTCCATCCATCCATCCATCCATCCATCCATCCATCCATCCATCCATCCATCTAACCATCCATCTACCTATCCATCCATCCATCCAAATCCAACGTCCCACGAAGGTGCAGGGCACACTAGAGTCCACAAGGAGGAGCCCTCAGTCCTCTTTGCTTTCACTGTTCCTTTTCCTTCTCTACTGGTTTTGTTTTCTGGCTCTGAAGGAATTGTGCAAAATTTGCTGCACGTACATATAATGATATCCATTCTGGTAGTTGGTCTTGGGAAAGCGCCTCAGATCTCAGTTTAATTATATGGAGTTAGTAGTAGTAATAATAGCATTTATAGTAATACCGTGATGGGAACAATCTTCCTTTTAGTGAAGGCAAGGAATATTTCAGTGTCCATGTTCTCCTCACTGTGTTTTCATACACTCTAGATTGCTTCTAACGCATTTGAGCCCACTTTCCCTCCATTCACTCAGTTTCTTTCAACATTTGCTTTTTCTTTCAGCCTGTCAGCATGAAACCCCCCCACGTAGTGATGTGGTAAAGGCCGGTGTTGTACCTTCACAAGGGCTGAGAGTATTTTCTGTTGTGCTGCTTCATTCTCTCCCCACAGCAGAGGCCCATCCTGGTTCAGCCAGCATCCCTGCCCATGGCCGGTGTCCTCCCGAACTTCTGCCACCACTAGAACTGCAAGTGTTCCCTTTTTAGTGGGTCCCATCTTCCTGCCACCACCCAAATTTGCCTCTTCATCATGTCTCCTTCAGCCCTAGAATGGCGGTGGATTTCTCCCAAGCTTCCCCTCAGGGAGTCACACATGACTTAAGGACCCTTTGTGACACAGATGATACCCTAAGGCGCCACCAGCCTATCCTCAAATCTTCGACGGCTGTCAACATTGGCTTTTTGCCAGTTTCTTCTTTCTTTCTCTAGACCATTTCAAAGCAACTTGCAAATGGTGCTCTCACTGTGCCCCTCGGCCTCTCTACTCACTGCCACTTGGCTCGTTCCGGTGATGCCAAGTCCAGCCTGGATTTTCCTGTGTGGAAGCCCTCCTTGGTCTTTCATTAGGGCAGCATATTATATAGCAGTCAGCTCTTTTACGTTCTCTTTTCCCTAAACTCTGAGCCAGCTCCATCAGCGGGTTGCCTCATACCCATTTGGGAAGCAGGTAGGGACATAAATCCTTAGAAAAATAGATAGACTCCATCAGCTTGTGTTTGCCATGGTGGGTGATGAATTAGGGGGATGAAATTTCCAGCGAGTGAGAGCTGTTAACACTGTAATGGCTCCACTAAAAAGAGGTTTTTGAGTGTCTTTCCCTGGGGGTCTTTCAAAATAAAATGAACCTGCTTCAGATGATTTAGGGGCACAGATTAGATGACTCTTCAGAATTCCTTCCAGGGCCGAGTTTCCATTTGTCTCTCCCAGACTCTGCCCTCTGATTTTGGAAGGCCTAGTGAAGTTATATTGGGATGGGCTGCCCCGCCCTCCCCACCTGTGTTTTCTGTTGCCCTGGTTTTATTGATGGAATGAGGTAACTTCTTGTAAATCCATCAAAACCATATCTGAAGAATGCTCTGGGGGCACATATGAAATCTAGAAACCTGATGTCCTTTCATTCTGTCCCCGAATAACAATTAGGCATCTATTCCCACACTTGGCCGTGTCTTGGATTTGCCAATCTGATGATTTCTTTGCCTGTGTTCATCTTACCAAGTTCTGAGTGAATGGCCACTTCTCCGAGCCACTGAAAGTCTCCTGAGAAATAGTTCAAAACATGGAATTCTTCACTTGAGAGGTTAACTGTGAGCCCAGACGTGTACTCCTGTGAAGCCTTTTAAATTTAAAAGCAGAAGAGGATTGATTCTCGCCATCTTGCTCAGCCCAGGGGCCTTGTATGGATTAACTGGGTAGCTGTTACTCCAACAATTCATTGCTCCGCAAACATTACTGAGCACCCACTATGTGCTGTGCCCAGTGCTCGGGAGACTTCCAGAGACACAGAGCATGGCTGCCTTCCAAAAACATAGCACATCCTACAACAGAGGAGGGAGAGAGCAGGGAAGAGGAGGAGAGCCTGGACTCTGGAGCCACACAAACCTAAGCTTTTTTTTTTTTTTTTTTAAGATTTTCTTTATTTATTTGACAGAAGGAGCACAAGCAGGGGCTGCTGTGGGCAGAGCCAGAGGGAGAAGCAGGCTCCCCACCAAGGGGGCTCAATCCCAGGACCCTGGGATCATGACCTGAGCTGAAGGCAGACGCTTAACCAACGGAGCCGCCCAGGCGCCCCCACACCTGAGCTTCTAACCAACCCCAGCCGCATCACTCCACAGCTGTGGGACTTTGCCGAATATGCTGGTACCTTGATCTTAGACTTCCCAGCCTCCAGAACTATGAGAAATAAATGTTTGTTGGTTAATTGTTAAAAAAATCTTACTAAGACTTGGTTTCTTACTCTGTGAAATGGTGCTAAATGTAAGATTACTGCAAGGGTTAGGTGAGCAAATGAATGTGAAATGTTCAACCAGTGTGACCAGTGTGCAGAGCCCATCAAACATGTAAGGACTACTGCCAGCCCCTGAATTTAGCTGGGCTGTTTGATCGAAGGCATGTCTCAGCCCGGGGCTATATTCAAAAGAAATACAAATTCTCCCACAGAAGGTTTTGAAAGGTAATATAAGCCTTCCCTGAAAGTGTCTCAAGGAGGCAGAGAGAATTGCGTTACACAATTGAGGGAGAGCTGGGCTCCCCAGCAAGGATCGTTATACCTCTCCCCCAAATCCCACCTCTCATCCATGACCCCACCTCTCTACTTTCCATAATCCTCCTCACGTTCTCCCAGCCTCCTGGCTCTCATGCTCCTCCCTCTCGCTCCCAAACCACCCCAAGCACACCCCCATTCTACCTTCTTGCCACCAGGAAACCTCCTCCTGGAGCATTCTGAGTTGGTTTCAAGCCATGCCAGGCATTTATCAGCATCTCTAAGGACTGTGCAAGCCGTTAGCTCGAGGGAAGTGATTTTTCCCCCTTGTGTTAAACAAAAGTGGATTTTTTTTTTTTTTAAAGATTTTATTTATTTATTTTGACAGAGAGAGACACAGCGAGAGAGGGAACACAAGCAGGGGGAGTGGGAGAGGGAGAAGCAGGCTTCCCACGGAGCAGGGAGCCCGATGTGGGGCTCAATCCCAGACCCTGGGATCATGACCTGAGCCGAAGGCAGATGCTTAACGACTGAGCCACCCAGGCGCCCCCAAAACTGGATTTTAAACACAAAATCTCCAGGAGAATCTGAAAGGATGGAGGAGAAAGCAGGAAAAGGTGGAAGGCAAAGGTTTTCCCCTGCTTTGCAAGGCAGAATGGGCACTTGCCCTTCCAA
This sequence comes from Phoca vitulina, assembly GCF_004348235.1. Taxonomy (NCBI): domain Eukaryota; kingdom Metazoa; phylum Chordata; class Mammalia; order Carnivora; family Phocidae; genus Phoca; species Phoca vitulina. The sequence goes on from NW_022589707.1 coordinate 11,858,152, forward strand.
AGCATGGAGGGAATAACTATCTATTCACCGTGGGAGGAAAGCAGGGTCACCAATCACGGTGAGATGTGAGTAGCACGCATTTCACAGGCTCCGGAGAACCTCTGCTTCCTCCCCACCATCACTGAGAGAGCAGGGCGTTCTGCAGAATCTTCGAGAATGCAGTGGAGCACCCCGCATCCCTCCCCGGGAACCCAGGAGAATGTGCACATACCCCACCTAGGAAGAAAGCACGGAAGAGACACGTGTTTGCTGGTGCCACTGGTCATCCAGCTCCACACTCCCAGACTGAGCTGACTTCCCCAAGGTCACACCCTATCTCCAAAGAGGAACAAAGCATTAAAGGATCTGGATTCAGAGCAAAGTTGGTGTGCAGTAAGCAGCTGCCCAAAGCTCCTCATGGGGCCCCAAAGCCTCACATGGCTCTGGGTGTGACCCAGCCACTGTGACAGTGGGTATCTGGAGACACACTTAGCAACAGCTCTCTCATACATTAGCAGAGCCTTCTCCATTAACCTTGGCTCTGCATTTAAGCTGATGCATTTTAAGGCGGATGGAGGGTAAAGAGAGACTGAAATTCACTGAGTACATTCCATGAGCTTTACCTATGGGATTTTATTCCCTTTTATAGATGAAAAACTGAAGCTGCAGGGTTTTGAACAACTTGCATGAGGTCACATCACCTAATAAGAAGCAGAGTCAGGATTTGACGCCAGATGCATCTGATTCCAAAATAGCTACTTTTCCTGTCACTCCACGCAGGTTCCCTTCCTTCAGTGTTTTACCTTAAAATGAAAGCCGTTAACTCTTATAGATCAACTTACACCTTCGCAAATGAGAGCTCGATGAAGAGACCCTCCAAAGAATCGTTTTCACAGCAACAAATCATGCATGCTGCGCTCAGTTAAAATCATCAATCCATCTATGACTCAAAACACTGCAGGTACTGTGCTATTTCCATCCCTGGATTTACTTATTTCCTGGGCATGTTCAGAATGGATAAATGACCATGACATCTGACATGCAAGTCAGATAGGATTTCTCTGCAAATGGGGGAGGAAATTCTCTTTTTGAGAACATTAGGGTCCAGGTCTCAGCCCGACACAGGCTCCGAGCGGTTAAGATTATTTGCTGAGATAGTTGGTTTACCCAAATCACACTGAACAATTAGGCATTCCGTGCTGCCATTCAGCATTTCAGGAGCCAAAATAAACCTGTGTAATTTTTTTTTTTTCTCCACAAAATGTAGAGTCAAACAGCAAATGAATCTAATTCCTTCCCTTCAAAAGCACATTGCCCAGATGGGCTCCCTTTGTTCACCCAGTTAATGAACTCTCTTCACTGCCAGGTGAAAGACCAAAAAGAAGGGGAAAAAAAATCTTTGATTAAAAAAAAAGAAGAGGAGTCATTTAATCATTACCCACCTAGTCTGGAAAGTCTGATGAGTGTCTGAGGTGGCTCTATTAACACTTTCCTTAAAAAAAAAAAAAAAAAAGTACTTCTTAACTGGCACCTGACTTTTTTGTTCTTACTTATCTGATTTGACCTTCCCAAATGACATCTGGGTCTCTAAGGAGATGGGGTGTGGTGTCTCAAAGAGAAGAATTAGGGGAAGTCAATGGGCTCCAGAATCTTTGTTCTTTTATCATTTCTCTGCGCCTCAGAAGTAGGACCGAGAGGTCTGACCTGACTTGCTGAGCAGCTGGGCAGAGAGAAACCTGCAGAAATGAAGAAAGACATGAACCCTTTTGAATACACGAGGAGATGGGAGAGGAAAAGCCAAGCCCAAGGGTTCTCTCTGTCACACAGCCTCACAGTACGTCCCTGCAAGTCTTGTGTCTGTGGCCCGTCCACCCTGGATTGCCCCTGGCCAGGCGGTCACCCCTGAGATCCTCGCCGGGGCAAACGTGGTCTCAGCGGCTTCCCACACAGTGACTAGCACAGGATGGCCTCGTTCCCCAAGACGACAACGGTTGTCACTTGAAAGCTCCTGGGAAACTCTCCTGTGTGGCTCTACTAGGGACTGGGTCTGCCCCCTCCTGGCCCCCGTATTGCTATCTGGTGCGTCGTTGACTCTGTACTAATGACAAAAATAAAAAGGCTGCTCACACCTGCCAACCAAGGAGCTTGAGGGGAGAGACCTCTGAATCCTCCTGATGCATCAGCAATTGCAAGTTGAGGGCACTCTTTGAAAACTTGGGTTGGAAAACACATTACCAGCCACGTACGCGGCCATTAAGAATCCTAACCAGATGCGAGGCAGGAAAAGCACAGCAGCGAAGAACCTCTTCCACCCTCTCAGCTACTTGGAACGGCGAAGCGCACAACCAGTTGAATTATATATTGTGCAAACAACGCGTGCCAGAGACTTCAGGTACCTGTAATTAGCGGCAGAGGGGAGTTGGCCCAGATTTATAGATTTCCCTATAATGAGATCATTACTTTCTACACTTATCCAATTCCGCGTGTAGAGTTTCTAATATATAATCTCTTACATATAATCTCTTCATGATTTCCCAAAAGTTTATGCAATGCAGGAGGCAAGGAGCTTATAGACATAAAACTTGGACTCTGGCAGGAGATACTCAAGGGCCCCCAAGAATGGTCTGAAAACTCGGGAGCTCCGGGTTTAAATTGGCCTCCTGCAGTGTGAAGGTGTCTCAGGTTGCAATGTTGTGCCTCAGTTTCCCCATCTGTAAACCGAGGAGAAGACCACTAGTGGATCCCACAGGACTGTTGAAAGGATGAGAATTTTAAGAGATTAAAAATACGCTGCAGACATAAAGCACACATGCAATTTATAAGGCTCCCTGATTCTGAGACAACCGAGGCACATCAAGTAAACTCACTTAGGTAACATGTACTGAGCCTCTGCTGTGGGGAGCCAGGAAGTGATCTGGGTGCTGCTAATGATGCAGGAGTGAACAGAACAGCTAAGTCCCTGTCCTTAAGAAGCTTACATGCTTAGTCAGAGGAGACAGAAAATAAACTATAATATAATGTAACGTAATGTAATAATTTCAGGTACTGATAGGCATGTTTTAAAAATAAAGAGTAAGGGGCTGGAGGGGGACGCGGTGGGGAGGGTACTATCTTAGGGTGGCCAGATACAGTCTCTCTCACAATTTGGCATTTAAGCAGAAACCTGACTGAATGCGAGCACCTCGGACATTTGAGAAAGGAACAGTCTAAGCCGGGGGTGGGGGTGTGTGTGTGCGTGGAATGCAAAAGCTCACCCATTGCTCAGTATCACAGTCAGAAAAGAGACAAAGATTTGCCTCTTCAGGTAGAGGCTGAGCAGGTGAGCTCCAGGGAGAGGCGGAGACCCCGCAGAATCCACAGGCTCTCGCAGCCTGGGCAGGAGCAGGTGAAGACGTGGGAGGTCTGGTTGCAGTCCGGGGGACTCCATCAAGGAGCTGACAACCCACGACTGTGTTAAGATGTCATCTGGAACAGCCTTCCACGGTTTTCTGAGACCCATCTTTCTCTGACTGTGAAGATCCTTCTACTTTTTTTTTTTTTTTTAATGGGGGTTGAATTGTGAGTGCTCCCGAGCATGGCAGCAGGAAGCTTTGTAAGTGACCTGACTTACACAAAGCAGGACTCGTCCCCACCTCCACCACGCCTGGGAGGGGGCAGCCAGCCGAGCCAAGCCAGGCTCCCACTCTATACCCACCAAGTGCCCATTACCCTCTCACTAAATATTATTTTTGTAAGGGCTTTAGTGAAATTGCAAGCCACTTTGCAGGCTGAATACACCCCACTGTAGTGCGTATATTATCCTAAGCCATAAATGTTTTGAGGTTTCCTGGGATGGGAATGGGTATAAAATTACAGTCCATTATTATTATATATTTCTTTGCATTACTCTTTGTTATTTTTCTTAGGTCTCACCAAAATAATTCTTGCTCGGCTGACTGTTTACAACCTTCAGATATAAGTAGATGGTCCCCAAGTTCTCCCCAGAACATCATCTCTGGAGCTCTTGCTATTCAGTTCTTTTAATCTTTCTTCATAAATCCAGCTGTCCTCCTCCGTCACATCTGTTGATTTTCCCCCAATATTCGCCCCATTTGTCTGCACCTGGCTGGTAATTAGAGGCTCAGAGCTGAGCACAGCTTTCCAGGTGGGGTCTCAGCAGGGTCGTCTGTTACTCCAAGTGTTGCTTAGCCAATCCATCTCCATCTCCTCCTGGGCCCCACATTTCACCCCAGACGGGATAATACAAAGGGAGCACAAAGGAGAACAACACAAATATTACCCTGACCCAGGAAATGGGTCCTGGGAGGAAGATTACAAAGCTGAGCCCTGTTCTGTTTGGATCCCAGAAGCAGTCCCAGGAAGACGGTATAAAGAGAGTGGGGATTCATTTTCTCCTTCATCTTCAGTAACGAGAGAGCAGGTTTTACTCCACAGCGGAGACATTTTGTCTTAAACATTATTAAAACCTGCACAGGGCTGAGCTTTCTGTGGTTTCTCTCCTTCCAGAAGTCACTAGAAGTTTCCTCTCAAGTGAGATGAGCCACAAGGAGGAGCATCCCGTCCCAGGAGGCTGCTGAGGTCACAACTCAGCATGCTCCTCCTCTCTCTTCTCCACACTCCTTCCCTTCTCCCCATGCCCCTTCCTCTTCCCAGTCACAGGGCAGTTTCCTAGGAGCTCACAGACTGTGACCTGGGACGGATGCATTTTTTCATCAGCAGGTTTAGGTTTAGGGAAGGAGAGAAAACTGCATGCGCAGAGAGTTTGCATGAGCTCATGTGAGTCAGTCACACCTTTCTGGCAATTTGGTCAGCTCAGTTTTCCCTCATCTTGTTTGCACACCCCAGTCCTGGAGAACACGTATCATAGAGTAGGAATCTGACAGGGACTGGGGAGATGGCCCCAAGCAGTGGATTAGAACACGTTTTTGTTGGTGGTGGTGGCTGGTTGTTTTTTAGAGAGAGAGAGCATGCATGCACGTGTGAGCGGGGATGGGGGGCAGAGGGAGAGGGAGAAAGAGAATCTCAAGCAGAACCCCCACTGAGCATGAAGCCCAACGTGGGGCTCAATCTCATGACCCTGAGGTCATGACCTGAACTGAAATCAAGTGTCCAATGCGTAACTAACTGAGCCACCCAGGCACCCCAGAATGTGTTTTTAAACTGGACTGCATTGGGCCTGTGGCCTCATTCTCCTGTCAGCTGTACACTTTTGAGTGGGCAACCTAATCAACCTGGGCCTCAGTTTCCTCATATGTAAGACAGAAGCATCTCACTGGGGGTTTGTGAAATGGAAGGGAGGGGGCATAAGGAAGGCTCCTGATACTTACTTAACAGGCATTTATTCAACGTTAATGTTTCTTCCCTGGGAGGGAAACCTATAATGGGGGGCTTGCTCTGGTAGAACTCATGATATCTCATGCTTACAAAATTTCTGTAATTATCTCTACTTAGGGAAAGTTAGTGTTTGGAAGAAAAAAAATTCAAAGAATACTGTTAGTCAAATCCATTAGCAAGACAGCCTAGAAGTTCATAACCTAGCTTTGATCTGCAATTTAGAGGAAGGAGTTTCCAAATACTTGAGGGATCATTTTTCCCCCTTGATGTGATGTTGGAATTTAACTCCCATTAACCGTTACAGATATAATGAGTTGGCATCCAGGGGAAACGTACCCTCTAGTGCTTAATGAACACAAAATAAAACATTTCCTTTTATCTTCGACATCCACCAGAGTAATTTGAATGATGATATTCATATTCATGATGCATAAGACCCTTCCATCAGCTCTGTATTGTCACTAAGACTCCTATGGAATGCCAGTAAGTATGCTGAGACCTTTTTTGATGATGTTGTGGTCTGGAAGCTGCCGCTGCAGATGAATCATGGGGTCCCAGGTCAACAGAAAGTAAGAAACATTCCACAGTCACTGTGTCTTTCCACTGGAGCCAATGGATGTTGGTGGCCTTGAAATAATCACTTCCAAATAGAGCATAAATCACCTTTAATAGAGCAGGGCCCCTCTACCACCTGATGGGATGAAAACAGGGCTGTGGCAATAATGAAAACTGTTCTCCCAGGCATGAGGCTCTGCTGTTTTCCCAGCTAGGGCTAGAAAGGGCAGACTTGGGAGTTTGAAAAGGACCCGGGGCTAGGGAGGAAGGCTGTTCAGGCTGTGCTCATGTCTCATGCTGAACGTGAAAAAATCTCTGCAGTGAAGCCAACTCTCTCCCTCATTGTATCTGTAGCTCCTTGAGGCGCAAGAGTACGTCTTTCATGTCTTTATTTTTCCTATATCTCTTAGCGCAGAGCCTGGTGCCCAGTGGCTGACAGTTTTGAAGCCTTCACTGTGCACCAGGCCCTGTGTTAGGCATTTTACGTCATATCATCTTACCTGTTTCTCATTACAAGTCTAGGAGAGAAAAAGATAGTATAATTAGTCCCTTTTTTTTTTTTAAAGATTTTATTTTATTTATTTGACAGAGAGAGAGAGAGACAGCTAGAGAGGGAACACAAGCAGGGGGAGTGGGAGAGGGAGAAGCAGGCTCCTGGCCGAGCAGGGAGCCCGATGTGGAGCTTGATCCCAGGACCCTGGGATCATGACCTGAGCCGAAGGCAGACGCTTAACGACTGAGCCACCCAGGCGCCCCTAATTAGTCCCTTTTTATAGATTAAGAAACTGAGGTTAGTTTAGAGCATTCTAAAAACTTGTTCAAGGTCACCCAGTAGATGTCCGAGCTGAGACTTGAATCCAGGTCTGTCTGATGCCATCATCATCTGTGATCAGAGCTACGCACTCGGAGGTACTCAGAGAAATGTTTGCTAAACAGCACTGGAGTCAGGAACAGGGTCAGCATGTGCCAAGGCCGTGTGGCTTTTATACATGAGTCTGGATACAAACAGAAATTCCAATATGGGATAAGTCTAGAAGAGGTATGTAACAGTCTGTAAAGGGCCATATAGTTAATATATTTTAGGCTTTGTCATAACTACTCAACTTCACTGTTGCAGCATGGCCGAGGTCCAATAAAACTTTATTGACAAAAACAGGCAGTGGATGGCTCTGCATTGCCTCCCCCATCTGGAATTTGCCAATTCTTGGTCTTGCCAACAAAACCAATGGCTACATTAATTTGGGGGGCAGGTAGACTCCAAAGAAGATAGAGCAGAATTTGATGCTACCTCTTTCAGGATCCCAGAGGGAAATAGGTAACACACTCAAAGAGTTAATTAAATAGAGTTTTATGACAGGTGTTCCCACAGAAATGTGTACAGAGATAAGAGAACCAATGAAGGATGGTGAAATATCCAGGGACCAGCAACACTGGGAAGACATTATCAACCCTAGGCCTAAAGGGACAAAGGGAAGAACATTATTACTGGAACATGGCATGAGTGATATTCATGGGAAAGGAGCCCTCTGTCAGGGATTGTGGCTCTAGGTAGAAAGATGGAGCCCTTGCTTGAACCATGGCCCAAGGGACGAGGGGAAGGAGGAATAAAGACCCAACCTCTCTCTCTTCCTGCCCTCTGATCTCCTGGCCTTCTATTTGTCAAACTCAACTGGAAACCAGTGAGTAAGGGAGCCTGGGTGATGTGTTCCAGTTGAGCATAGTTCCCAGGGCCCAAAGCAGGACAGAGAAGGGTGGGAAAGAGACCTGGAAGGATAATGGAGAATGACCATCATGGTTTTCTATGATAAAGTTAAGCACTGCTCTTCCACTGAGATGCTGACTAGTTTCCATGAAACCACCAGTATTCTTCTAAACTTCCTTTTCCTCATATCTTTTTGGGCCAAGAAACTAGAAAAGGGTACTTTCTGAACAAACTAGTAGTGTCCTACAGAACGTAGCTCCTTTTGGAGAATAACCTTGCAGTTGCCTCTCCAGATTTGTTGGAAAAAGCTCTTTATGTACAGTTGCCCTGTGTCCCATCAGCTGAGTGCAAATGTGAAACCGGGTAAAAACTGAACAACACATACTGGATCAATGAATACCAAGGGAGAGTTAATAACACTATTAAAAAAGAAGATGCTGGAAGGTTGTGGTCTCTGGGTGATTTTTCTTCTTGATAACTTTCTGTGTTTTCCTTTTACTCTATGGTAAACAGGAAAAAAATCCCAAAAAATAAAGAAAAAAGAAGAAGAAGAAAGAAAAGGGAGATCTATTTTAATAACACACTTTATTGTTCAGAAAAATGTCAAGGTTTACAATTCCAGGCTCTCCCAAGAATGTGTTACTGCCACCTACACAGAGTTACTAATTCATTCACTCATTCATTTCACAAGTGTTTATTGAGCAGCTACTATGAACCAACTAGGATGCTAAGCACTAGGTTGCTGGTGCTGAAGAAGATAAGCACAGCCCTGCTTATATGGAGACACCAGAAATAGATGAATAAGGCACAGGGTCCTTGACCTTGAGGTCTCCCCAATTCAGATTCATTGAGTACCCAAGAGAGTAAGTGTTATGAGCCAGGTAAGCAGAGGAAGCTATAAGGACCCAAAAGGGGCACTTACCCCAGTCAGGATTAATGGAAAGCTTCCTGGAGGATATAATGCCTGAACTTCTATTGGGAGATACACAAAATTTATGCAGAAGAATAAGGATGGCAAGGTCAGTCCAAGCAGAATGACCAGCACAAGCAAAATGATGCAAAAAGTGGGGGTAGATGGCTCTAGAACAGTGTTGTCAAACAGAACTTTCCGTGACGATAGAAATGTTCTATAAATCTATCCAAAATGGCAGCCATACCCACATGTTTCTGTTGAGTGGCTAATCTGACTAAAGAACTGAGTATTTAATTTAATTTAATTTAATTTTTTAAAAAGATTTTATTTATTTATTTGAGAGAGAGCAAGCGAGCAAGAGAGTACAAGCAGGGGGAGCGGCAGAGGGAGAAGGAGAAACAGGCTCCCCGCGGAGCAGGGAGCCCGATGTGGGGCTTGATCCTGGGACCCTGGGATCATGACTTGAGCCGAAGGCAGATGCTTAACCGACTGAGCCACCCAGGTGCCCTATCATTTTATTTAATTTTAAATTTTAAACTTAAATTGCCACATGGGGCTAGTAGCTACCAAGTTGGATGGACAGTGCAGTTCTAGAAGAAAAGATTGGGGTAGGTAGTGGTTCACAGCAAGAGGGCCATCAGTTGGACCATATTTGATGGGTAATGGGAAGCCACTGAAGAGTGTTAGTCTGGAAATGACCCATGGTCAGAGTTGTGTTCCTGGCAGATTGCAGCGTGTGCAGGATGAAACACAGGTGCTCTTAAGATGGAGCCCCAACTCAGGATGAGGGTGGGGTGGAGCATCACAGAAGAGGAGGCCACACCTGAGCAGACCTGAAGCCATGAGCAGACATTTGCCAGGCGGCCCTAAAGGCACCAGAGACCTTGACAGACGCAAAGCGACTAAGGTCGTCATGCTCGTGCTCAGGGAGTCCCAGGCGGTTCTCATAACCCAGGTTCTGGCGCAGGTGGTGGTGGGCGTGAGATGAGGCTGGGAAGACGGGGTGTGGAGGGCTCTGGAAGGAAGTTTGGGGTTTTTCCTGTAAGAGATAGGGAATCAATGAAGACTCGTAAGCAGAGAAGCGGATCTTAGGTGTGACCCTGAGTTAACTATCAACCTATCTGAACTTCTATTGCATGTTTGGGGAAATGCGAAGCATGGATAATGAGCATCCCACCCCGCACAGGTCTGCGTGAAGGTGGGGAAACTTTCCTGCACCAGAGGAGCTGCCTGGCCTCCCCCCGCCCCCCCGCTGCCCCATCACCACGTGGCGTCTCGGGGTGTGTTGCAGCTTCCCCCTTCTCAGCTGTCACTGCCACAAGCTTGATGCTGAGCCATCTGGAACTTCTTTTCAAATCCACCCCCACCACCACCCCCAACACCCCTATGCTGTTCCATGAAATTATGGGTGTTGGGGGCGTAGAGGAGGGAACCAAAGCTGACTCTGGAACGACAAAAAGCATCCGGATCGTTAGAAGTTTTGTTAATAAAGAAATGCCAAAACTTTTCTTGGTAACAAAAACCCAGGCTGCCACATTGGCGCCTCATGGGAAACAAAGTTGGTATTAACGAAAGTACTGCCTGCCCTTACCCCTTCCCCCAAATACAAGCTCAAGTGAATGGGGTAGGCTTGTTAAAGGTGGAATCTTCCAGGTCCACATTCAAAGTACGATTATTCTCCAGCAGGAGATCAGGGACTGACTCTCCACTTTCCTAGGGCATGACGCAACGTCCAGCAATCTGAGCCGAGCCGGTCAGGCTCCTTGTAAAAACCACACTTGGAAAAAAACAAAAACAAAAACAAAAACACCTGTTGCTACATCATTGAAAACTTTGGAAAGCCTTCTGCACAGGGATAAGCCTTCCTTGTGTCAGAGGGGTGAGCAGCGACACCAAACCTCCTCTGCCATGGAGTTGCTCTGACCACTCTGCTTGTAACTGTTTGCCGAGTTATTTGTTCTTTCTGAGCCATCTGTCGTGGCTGAAAAAAAAGCTGGGGGATCTGAAGCATCCTGGAGGAAATCGGGTCCTGGATAAACAGCTGCCCGGTGACCTGACCCTTGTGCGGTTGTGTGTGGGTGTTAGGCCGGAGCTTGAAAAGCCCCTGATCCATTCTTCTTCGCTGTCCTGTTAGAACTTGTTGAAATACCATCAGAGCAAAACAAAGGAGAGACTATTGTCTGCTATAAGCTTTGCAGATACAACCTGCAGTCTGCAAGGAAGCCCTGGGACAATGAACTCTCTCCATAGCAGGAAAGAGCACATCCAGATCCCAGCTCAGCCAAGGAGCCCAGGAGCACCTGGTTCCATTTCTCTGAACTTTGGTTTTCCTTTCCGTGTCTGTAAAATGAGGAGAAGATGATATGCTTCTCTCATCAGGGTGTGACAAAGTAACATATGAGATGGTGTAATGTAAAACATCTGGCAAAATGCCTGGTGCAGAGCTGTTGTTCAATACTTAGCAATTATCTTAAAGATAATTGCCATGTAATAAAGTAATTTAGTCATTTGGCTAGTACATATTGAGCGCTGCTATGTGCCAGGCACTGTTGAAGTTGCTGGAGGAACATACAAAGCCGCTGGCTTTCTGGAGTCTACTATCTAGTGTAGGACACAGAAGTTAAAAGTAAATCTATAAAAAGATAGCCAATATCATGTTAGGTAATGGTAAAATAAAGAAAATAAAGCAGGATACATCCAGAAAGAATGTCAGAGGATGTTATTTCAGAGATGGAAGGGTCTCTCCGAGGAAGTAATTTAAGCACAGAAGTTAATGAAATGAAGGAGATTGCCACAGATAAAGCTGGAGGAAGAGTGTTCCAAGCAAGAGGAACAGCAAGTGCAAAGGCCCTGGGGCCGGAATGTGCTCGGCATACTGCAGGAACAGCAAGGAACTCAGTGTGGTTAGAGAGCAGGTTCACAGGGAAGAGCGATGGGTGAGTGGAAGGGAAGTACCAAGGGCTGGGTCATAAGCTGGAGTGTTTTGAAAAGTGCTGGTAGTTTCATGTGTGTTTATCGTATCTCTCTGATGAAACTGAAAATCTCTTGGGTCAGTGGAGCAGAGCAGTTATGACTCTGGTCTCTAGAATCAGATGGATCTGGGTGTTAGTCAAGTTCACAACTTTATATCACTTTGAAAAGGTCTCTTAATCTCTCTAAGCCCCAATTTCCTCCTCTGTAAAATGGAGATCGTAATACTGCCTATCCCACTGGATTTTTATGAAGATTAAATGAGATAATTTTAGTAAAGTGCCCGGCATGAAGTGCTCCATATGTTAGCTATTATTATCGAGGGCAGCAGAACCATTCTCTGCACTTTTCCTTTATCAATCAACAAATAATACATATTAAGCTCTTACCTTTGCAAGCTTTGTGATATATAATCCCATACTTCCCACGTGTGTGTTGAGCACATAACTCGACTCTTAATTAATTTTTATAGCCTTACAAGACAGCAATAACTTTCTAACCTAGCAATCAGCTGACTGATAACTCTATGCAGAACCCAAGAACCAGAAAGAAAATAAAATATGTCTTTGAATTCCCAAAACACCTGTCAGAAAGATTATGCACTAAAGCTATAAACTTGAATCACGGAGAGCTCGTCATTCCTTACACGCTTTTAAACCCAATCCTATGCTCAGTCAGTCAGGTTTCTGAGGTTACAGAGGGTTGGAAGGGACATTGGCCAGAGGCCAACACGCTCAATGTACAGAGAGCAACAGTACCAAAGACAAAATTAAAACTAAAATGAGGAGAGAATTCGAACTATTCACTCACTCTTTATTTATTCAATAATTCATTCACCTAACAAATATTTATGAGTGACTATTGTAAGCGAGGCACTGTTGTGGGGAGCTGGGTACACAAAAGTACCAAGAACATTATCCTTGCCCTCACAGGGCTTACAGCGTGAGGCAAGGAGACGGGCAAGGGATCCATCTCAATAGCGTGTTAAGCTCTAGGCTAGGGTGAGTACTGGACAGCGGAAGGCGCTGGAGGAGCACCGATCAGTCTTGGGCCACCCGAGACCATTTCCTGGAGGGAAATGGGGGGCCATTTAGTATCAGGGCACTCAGGCCATGGTTCATCCAGTGACTCAGTAAGAATCCCACACTGCAATAATGACTGCTCAAAACCACGATGCTGCGTGCACAAGATGAGGATAACCAACGTTCACTGTGTTACATTTGATAAGGTGGGGAATTACATGAAGACATCCATTCAAAATTATTTCAGTACAATTTTCGGTTCGCTTTCAGTCCTAAAGTTCACGTTATCTGGACATTTTGGCTTAATTACCAGGTTGAAATCTTGCCCTTGTGACACTAACATTTATTTCCCCGGTGACAGTAGATCTCTGAGGAATTATTGTGAGGCTGTGGTTTTCAGACAATGTATGAGGTATACTATATAATATTTTGTATTGTACATAAGTATTAAAGTAAATATCTACTTTGGTCTTTTTTTTTAAACTATCTGGTTATAGGGAGATGGTTTAGGAAGAAGCATTCTTAACTACAGGAGTCTTGTGAAAGCTTGGTACTACCAAGCTTGGTCCTTGGTACAATTTTGAATCAGTTAACTTGACTATGATTCATAACTAAGTAATGGCCAGCTGTCCCCCTGTTTGGTTTACTCAGAAATACATGCCGTTGATATTCAATGCAATGCTGTTTGCTAGAGCAAAAGATGGAGAACAATCTAAAAACCCAACAACAGAGGACTGGTTAAATAAAAGATGGCAGATCCATAAATGGACTATTATGCAGTCATTAAAAAAAGAACAAGATCGTGCTAATGTGGAACATTCTCCAAGATATAGTTAAGGAAAAAAAATAGCACCTAAACTTTTTTTTAAAACAACTATTTTGTAATAAATGGGAGGATGCACAAGACATTAGTGACAATGGTAATCTCAAATTAGGGGTGCTGGGTGACTGGAGTTTAGGAGAGGAAGGAAAATTATTTTACACTGGTGAATTTTCATGTATTACAAATTCAAAAACAAATCTGCAAGTAAAATTTTAAATGAAGAAAAAGTAAAAAAAAAAGTATCTCCAATCCCAAAGGGAACATGTTGGGGCAAGATGGTGGTACAAACTGAGCAGGGGTCAAGGGAGGGCTGCCTCCTCCTCGTCCTGGCACCGTCATTTGGGGTATGATCAGCGGTCATGAGCCAGCAGTCTGCAGAGAGAATCTGTCTCAAAGATGGCTGTGCTCCATGATTTAAAAATGTGGATACAAAGGACTTTGAGTACACATTTCTCCAAAGAAGACATACAAGTGACTAATAAACACATGAAAAGATGCTCCACATCCCTAATCATTAGGGAAATGCAAATCAAAACCACAATGAGACACTGCCTTACATCCATTACGATTGCTACTACCAAACAAACAAACAAAACCCCAGAAAATAACAAGAGTTGGGGAGATAAATGGAGAAAAGGAACTCTTGTGTACTGTTGCCGGAAATATAAAATGGTGTGGTTGCTGTGGAAACAGTATGATATTCCTCAAAAAACTAAACATAGAATTACCATGATCCAGTGGAATGATCTAGCAATTCCACTTCTGGGTACGTACCCAAAAGTATTAAAAACAGAGGCTCAAAGAGATATTTGTACACCCAGGTTCATAACAGCATGATTCCCAACAGCCAGAAGGTGAGAGCAATCCAAATGTCCATCAATGGATAAGTGGATAAACAAAATGTGGTAGATACATACAATGGAATATTATCCAGCCTTAAAAAGGAAGGAAATTCTGACATATACTCCAACAGGGATGAACCTGGAGGACATTATGCTAAGTGAAATAAGCCAGTCACAAAAAGACAAGTACTGTATGATTCTACTTAAATGAAGTACCTAACTAGTCAAATTTATAGAGCCAAAAAATTAGGATGGTTGCTAAGGGCTGGGGGAGAGAAGAACAGGGAGTTATTGTTCAATGGGTACTGAGTTTCAGTTTTGCAAGATGAAAAGAGCTCTGGGAATGGATGGTGGTGATGGTTGTACAACTGTGTAAATGTATTTAATACCACTGAACTGTACACTTAAAAAGGATTAAAATGGTAAATTTTATGTTATATGTACGTTAAACAATTAAAAAAAATTTTTTAAAGATTTTATTTATTTAAGAGAGAGAGTGAGCTAGAGAGCACAAGCAGCGGGAGGGGCAGAGGGAGAGGGGGAAGCAGACTCCTGCTGAACAGGGAGCCTGATGCAGGGCTCGATCCCAGGACCCTGAGATCATGACGTGAGCCGAAGGCAGACGCTTAACTGACTGAGCCACCCAGGTGTGCCTAAAAATATTTTTTAATGTGAATTTGAATGTATCCAGACAGACTTTCCAATTCCTCGACAAAATTCTTATGTTTTGCAGCCAGTTTCACACATTTACCTGAAAAATCAGTTTGGCACATGTACCTTACCTGCCTGGCCCCACATGCATTGAAATTTGTGAGCCTTAGAAAATACATTTAACCTTCTTAACCCTCAAGTTTCCTCCCAGGAATAATAATCCCTATCTACCTTACATAATTGATGGAGGGGTTGATGAGGTATGTGCGGAAGCTTTCATAAACTGAAATTGTCAGACACTGTGATGTACTGCTTTCCCCCCTAGCCCCCCACCCCGGAACAGATCAAAGCATGTTTCAGGACAAGGGTTAGTGACAGCTTCACATGCACTTAATACCTGAGTTGGGCAAAAGGTGACAGAACCAGTGTAGGGAAATTGAAATTAAATGATCCCATGGGTCTGGTTTTTTTTTTTTTCCCTTAAAATCTTCTCAGTCATTCGGGGTTGGGTGGGGAGAGGGGAAATGCAGTACGTAACTCTGAGACATGTCACACCATGTAGAAAACTTGGTTCTCTGCTATCATTTTTACTAGAAGTAGTGTAACTGTCTTTTCCTCATAGTTAGATTTTCCGCCTCAATTCAATAATACAATTTAACAAATATCAGTTTAAACAGAAATGAAGGAGGAAACTGCAAGGCACACAGGTCATCAAGGAGACAAGATTCCTGCCATTCCGGAGCTGGCTTACAGCCCCAGGTACTAAGGACTGGTGCTTGGTGGCACTTAGGCACTTCAGGTAATGATTGTTAGTTGTATCTCCCATGGCAGGTGGCACTTTCAACCCCTTTCCTGTTTGTGTATAAAAGTTCCCTAAAGGGACGGCTGGGTGGCTGTTGGTTAAGATTCGACCTTCAGCTCAGGTCATGATCCCAGGGTCCTGGGGCTGGGCCCCAGGGAGCCTGCTTCTCCCTCTGCTTGCTGCTCCCCCTGCTTGAGCTCTCTCTCTCTCTAATTTAAATAAATTTAAAAAAAGTGTTCCCTAAAAAGGAGCTGGTTTTGCTAAAGATCCTTCCTTCTCCCTTCCATCCTCCCTCCCTCCACTTGTCCCTCTGTCTGTCCCTCCATCCCTCCATTCCTTTTTTTCTTTCCTCCTGTCTTCCTTCCTTCCTACCATCCAATCATTACTAACTGAACATCTGCTCTAAGCCAGACATATCTAGATGTAGAAGATACTGTGGCTAATAAGACAAAGTCCTCAACCTTTGCCACTAACATTGTGGTCGGGAAGATCGCCTTCCTAGCCCAAACTCCAAAACTATGTGTCTTAATGTAGTGCTCTGAAAAAGGAAATCTGTCCTTGAATAATGTCCTTGAAGAAGCTAGAGTGCATACATCTATCAATACGCTGGGGCATTGCTTGAATCTGACCTCTGAAACAAGCAACAGAAATATTTTGACTCTATAAATAATACCTTAAGTATATTTATAGTGTGTCTTTCCAGGACACAGCTCCAAGCACCTCAAGATTTATGTGATATAGAGAGAAGAAAATCATCCTCATGTGGTACATCTGGAAAATAAGTTTAAAAAAAAAAATCAAGTGACAAATCCCTGTAGGATTATCAACTTGAGGACACTTGTCAAGCACTATTCCACAGGAGTCATCTTACTTAATTTTTTTGTCAACAACTTGGTTAAGTGGATTTTATAAATGATTCAAAATATGTCTGAGTGGCTGGCACTAGAAGCAAAAATGGTTTTTAAAAACAACCGTGACAGCGTTTCCTGCTGACAGACAAGGAGGCAGAGATGATGAACATGCCCAGAGTGATAGGTCCTTCTTCGCCAGGGAAGAGGGTTGTATGAAGGTTGAACTCATTGAGCCCGGCTGCTGTCTAAGAAATTCTATTCATTCAAGGATGCTAGAATTTTGAACTCAGGGTAAAAAGAAGAAAAGGTCTGGGAGATGAAGGCTTGCCTATACTGCATAACTTTGGTTTTACGATGAAACAATGAAAATATTTTTTTAAGATTTTTTAATTTATTTATGAGAGAGAGCATGAGATGGGGGAGTCAGAGGGAGAAGCAAACTCCCCCGCTGAGCAGGGAGCCTGACGGGATTCGATTCCGGGACTCCAGGATCATGACCTGAGCTGAAGGCAGTGCCTTAACCAACTGAGCCACCCAGGCACCCCAAAACAAAGAAAATCTTAAAGTTGAAATGACCCCTAAAAATCCCCTGGGGTGTCCCACTTGTTGATTTGCAGCCTCTCAGCTCCAAATTCACTCTTCATGGCTTTGCATGTGGGGCTGGAGCTGGATCCTATGGATGTCTTTCCTCTGCCAGGTCACCCAGTGGGTGCTATGGGAGCAGAGCAGGAGGAGGTGGTTTGTCTTGTGGGTTCTGGTGTTGTCCCCTCTCTTCTTGTTCCTGCAGCCCCAGAGGTACCCTGTGGCCCTGCCCTCACCTCAGTGAGTTCATCAGTACCCTTACAGATGGTGACTAGAGAGTTCTGCCAGACCCCAGCCAGCTACCTAGAAAGTACGATACCCCCAGGAAGCTTCCTGATGAGTTGGCCAGTGACCCAGCTAGACCCCAGAGGGGGTCGCTCACAGCGAGTTTGATCAGCAGCTCACTGAACTTCTCTGCTAGCCAGAGGGCCATAATCACACTCTTTTCAGTGAGTGAATCTCAGTTTGGCTCTCAAGAAGGCCCTCTTTCAAATTTGTTCCTTCCTTGGGTTGTCTGCCTTGGTCCTAAGTAATAGCTGCGCCTTGTATCTGTTATTTGTATCATCTTGGGGGTTTCTTAACTCCTTATAGTAATGAATTCTCTGTTACTAGTTTGTAACTCTTTATAAAAACTTTCCCCATTCACTACTGTGTGATTTCTGTTTCTTGACTAGACCTTGATGAATATACTCATATCCAACAGAAACGTGTGCTTAAAAGTTCACTAGAAGCTATGTACAACAAATTCCATAGTAGCACTATTTGTAATAGCCAAAATGCCCATTACCAGCAGAAGAGAGAAATAATTTGTGATATATTCATGGAAAGAAATGTTGGAGAGCGATGAAAATAAATGAACTACAAATACATGCAACAACACAAACAAACAGAAACAGAATGTTGAGTGAAAGAAGCAGAAACAAAAGAAAATATGCTGTATGATTCCATTTATGTGAAGTCCCAAAACAGGCAAAACAAATTCTGGTGCTAGAAAGAGAAAAGTGGTTATTCCTAGGGGGGATTAGTGATTGGGAGGGGAAACAAGGAGCTTCTGGGATGCTGGTAATGTTCTGTTTCTTGGCCAGGGTCTTGGTTATATAGATCATCATTTGTGCAAATTAATTGAGCAGTGCATTTTTGATGTTGGCATTTTTGATGTTTAAAAATTAGTTATGCTGAAAATATGTAATATTTAATAAAAATATTTAATAAAATGTACATATTTATTGAATTTATGAGGTACAAATTATTTGACTCAAATAATAAAGCAAAGCTCATTCATTCAACAAAAAAGCATATGTACATAGTATGTATCAATCACTGTATATGATGCTAAGGATCAAGAGATGAATTAGTTATTCTTGGTTTTGTCCACCAAGGGGCATGGTCTACAGGGGAGACAGACATGAATATGACAACTACAATACAACATGCTTCATGGCTTTGTTCAGGTGGTACGGATGGAGTACTACAGATAGAAGAGGAGCCAGGAATGGTGCATTGAAAACCTACATGCAGAAAGGTGGTGTCTGAGAGGGGACCTTCCCTCCGCACAGTGCAGAAGTATCTACTTGCTCCACTGTCCTCTACTGCCATAGAAGGATGAGTAGGAGGTGACCAAGGAGAAAGGCGGTATTCTGAGCAGGCAGAACGGCATGTGCAGAGATGTGAATTTTGAAAGTCATTGTAAACTCAGAAAACAGAGTGTTTAATGTGGCAAGAGTCTGGGTAACACTGGGAAGAATGGCAGGAGATGAAACTACAGAGGTAAACTGAGGCTTGATTGTGACATGCTTGTACATCTTCTACAAGGGTAAATTTTACACAAGGTGCCAAGAAGTGCTATGTGGCTAGTCTTCAGAGATGCCCTCCCGCCCCACACCCAACTGATGCCTTTGTTAGTCCTCTCCCACAGTGAATTTGGTTAGGCCAATGAAACCAATAGAACTTGGTACAAGTGACACTGTGTGATTTCTGAGGCCACTGTGGCTTCTGCTTTGATTTCTTGAAAAACTTGTTCTAGGGGTGTCAGTCATCATATAAGAAGTCCAGCTAGCCTGAGTCCACAGTATTGTGAAGAAGTACAGCCTAAGAGCGACCGTGTGGAGAGGGCTGTTCCTCAGCCCAGTCAAGCTTTCAGGTGACTCCAACCTCACCTGACATCTGACCACAACTGCATCAGAAACTCCAATAGAGAATGGACTTGCTGTGTGTTGAATGTGTATAACATAAAGAACTGTAAGAAAGAATTTTTCTTTTTTGGATCTACACTATATTTTGAATCACTACACTTCAGGGTGGTCTATTATGCAGTATTAGACAACTGAAACAGACATTTTGGAATAGCAGCGTGACATAGTTTGAGTTTTTGGAAACACAGTCTGAAGACAGCATGGAAGATGGTTTGAAGAAGGCAGAGGTTGAAGATACCAAGACATGTTCAGAGGCTTTCACAGGAGGATAAGTGGATAGAGAGGCTGGAATCTAGATATACTTGTGAGGCATACTTGACAGGATGTAGAGATCAAATAACTGTGTGGTGGAAAGGAGAGGAAGACTGTGAAAATCTTTCAGGTTTCTGCCCAAAGAGAATAGGTGGTAGATAATGTCCTTAATAGAAATTAGGGCCTATCAGGGCACCTGGGTGGCTCAGTTGGTTGAGCGTCTTCCTTGGGCTCAGGTCATGATCCCAGGGTGCTGGGATCGATCCCCTTGTTGGGCTCCCAGGTCAGCAGGGAGTCTGCTTCTCCCTCTCTGTCTGCCCCAACCCCTGCTCGTGCTCTCTCTCTCAAATAAATAAATAAAATCTAAAAAAAAAAAAAAAAAGAAATAAGAGCCTATATGGAAGGGTAGATGAGCTGTGTATATGCTTAAGCTGAAGGGTTTACAGGATATATTGCTGAAGAAGTCAAATAAGCTGTTGGAAAGTTTTATTTAAGGCACACAGGAAATTGGGGTTGTACATGTACATTTATACACACATAGGCTCACAGTTACATATAATGATGGTTGAAGTTACAGAGATGAGATCACCAATAGGAAGGGTTTAGGGCAGTAAGAAGAGGGACAAATAATGGAACTTTGGTAGACTTGGGGCAGAGGTACAAAAGCCCGCAAACAAAACTGAAAAAAAAAAAAAAAGTCAGAGAGGTAGAAAGAAACAGGAGACTCATGTCTCATAAGCAGATGGACAAGAGAATGTCAAGAGGATGGAGCTTTCATTGTCAAAAGCCACTGCAAGATCAAGTAAGGTGAGCATGTGGCATAAGGTTTTGACCATTAAGAGGTCTTTAGGAGTCTGAATGAGACTACTTTCCATAATTGGGCTTTGATCAGAGTAAAAAGCAAAGACTATGAATTTAGATTGCTCTTTAAAGATACTTGGTGGCCAAATGTAAAACAAAAGTAAGTTTGTTTGAGCAGGATCATAGGCTATGAGGAAGGAAGAGACTAAGGATAGGTTGGCTGGCACAAAGTCCCCGAACCAGTAGGAGGGGTGGGATAGAGAGGTCTCTCGAGTCATCTGTTTTATAGGCATCTGCTCTTCAAAGTGTGGTCCACAGACCAGTAGCATCAGCGTCACGGGAGAACATGCCAGAAACGCCAAATCTCAGGACACACCACAGTTCTAGTGAATCATAACCTGCATTTAAACAAGATCCACAGAACCAGGTAAGATAGGCATTACTGTTTCTATCCTTACCTAGGATGAGACTCAGGCTCAAAGAAGTTGACTGACATAGTGGAGCTGATTAGGGACTGAGCCAAGATTCTAGTCTAATGTTCTTTTCAAGAGGTAGACAAGCGAGTTCACAGGGATTTCTACTTTCACTCAATTCAGGAGAATTGTTTCAGATGATAACACCTCCGACAATCCATCAGGTCTGTAGTTCTAGTGCCGTCAGCTGTGAGTTTGGTGTTACAGCGACGGACGAATTCCTTCCTGAGCCCTCGGCGGCCTCGCAAGAAACCACGTTGACAGCATTGGAACTTCACTTCCCAGCAAGCCCAGCGGCCTCTTTCCGCGCTAGGCATGACGGGCACCTCGGCCCACTCTCCTCTCTAGCGGAAGAACCCTGAGGCGGGACGCCACACAGCCTGACGTGAGGGCGCGCAGCATCCTGGGATGTGTAGTCTAGCTGGGACCGGGACGCCCCCTCGGATGAATGGGGCCCAGGCTGGCTGCGAACTACAGCTCCTCGGCCGGCTACGTTGGTGGCGGCCGCGGGGGAAGGGGAGCCGGCGGCGGCGCCGAAGGAGAGCCGCGCTGTGGCACTGTGGGGATGTTCTGTGCCGCGGTGGACGCAGCAGCCCGGCCTCTTGGGGTGGCCGTATAAGCGGGCGCCTCATCTGCGCGCTCGCTCTCCTCTCCCCGCTCCGGCCATGCGCCCGGCCTTCGCGGTTGGCCTGGTGTTCGCAGGCTGCTGCAGTAATGTGATCTTCCTCGAGCTCCTGGCCCGGTGAGTGACCTTCGCGGGCCGCACCCCCGCTCGCAGCGCGCGGGGGCGGGGGTGGGACGGCCTGGGACCCGGCGGAGGCGGTGGCTCCGTGGTCCTGCGCGCTGGCCGCTGTCCTGCCCACCAGTTTGTCCGCATCCTCGGAGGGGAGCGCCGGGGGTGCTGCTGTCCTCACCCGCTCTCCACACCCTGGGGGATTGAAGGCTGCAGAGTTTTTCTCGTGACGGGTCCAAGGTCGGCAGGGAGCTCGTGCCAGAACCCAGGGCTCCTCCAGCTCTTTTCGCGATCCTGTTAATGCCACACGTTTGACTTGAGCAAAGCTCTTTGACTTCTAACGCAGTCTGATTTTGTACTCGCAGCAGTGAGTTTCATTAAGGTGGCCCCTAAAGCATTTGTTTTATTGGCCTTAGAGATGGTTATGAGTACTTGACCCAAACATACATCCCGATGATGTAGTCGAATGGATTCTTAACTTATTCACAAGGCCCGTCCACTTGACCAGAGAGAATTCCAGCTTTTAAGATATTACAATCTCTAGATTGAGAAACATGCATTTCGAGGGGTAACTTTATAAATTAAGAATGATTATGACACTTTCCCAAAGGGAAACTAGGTTAGCTTTATTGAGGTGGCACTCAAATAATGTTGAGTAATGTGCAAAGTTCAGTGGAGCTGTTGTTACAGAAAGACAACAGGTAGACTAGAAAAGGCTCAGGACTGAATCTCAAGTCTTGGTTGGGTCCTCCTTTTTATTTAGCCGCTCTGGGCCTCCCTTTTCTGGCTGAAGAATAAACTGTATGTGGTGTCCTTTAGTGCCATATATCTGAATGTGCACATCTCCCCTGACCATCAGAACAGTCTTGTGTACCAAATAGGTCAGGAGGTATAATCTCTTTTACTGAAAGTGAAACAGGTCCCAAGAAGTTAGATGGTCTTTTACTACTTGTAGGTGGCAGGGCCAGAACTAGAATCCAAGATACCTACACCCTAGTCCAGTACCTTTTGCAACCTCCCTGTTATTTTTGAACTTGAGCAGCCCACAGAATTTTGGTCAGTGCTTCACCTGGAGCCTACTACAAATGTATTTATTTTGTTTTCATGATAGCATTGATTAGTCATTCTGAAGCAATCAGTTTACTTAAGGTGTGGGTTAATTTTTGCTATTACAGAGCTTGAAGTCTTACGCAGAAAGTGTTGATAAAGATCTGCCACTTATTTGGGGCATAGTTGGAGAGAGGTTTAAAAATAAAAAAAATTAAAAATGTATCCGCTTGTCAGTCTGGTATACTTCAAAGGAAGGTCATTTGGGAAATTGATTTAAAAATATTTAAAAAGTGAGAAAATCAGGCCAGCCATGGAAATGAAGGTCATAGAATAATATATTATGAATATATATATAAATATAATACTTGTGTAGAATATGCCATTAAATTAAATCCTGCCAAAGGCTGTATGACGTCATAATATGCTAGCACCTGAAGGCCCTCGTTACTAAGTGTGAGCTCTTGGCTAAATTACTTCATCTCCTGAGTCTGTTCTTTGAACTGTGAAAGGCCGGTGGTGGCTCTCCCAGCCTCACAGGGTTTTGAAGGGTTCAGTGAAATGCATGTGCAAAGCACCTGAAGCACACTGACTTCTTTTTTTTTTAAGATTTTTAATTTATTTTTTTTGGAAGGGAGGGCCAGCAAGAGAGGGAACACAAGCGGGGTGGGGGGAGGGAGTGGGTGAGGGAGAAGTAGGACCCTGCCGAGCAGTGAGCTGGACACGGGCCTCTATCCCAGGACCCAGGCGCCCCAAACTGACTTCCTCTTGTCTCTAACAACTTCGGTTTCAGTAAGGGTAAACCTTGTTTTATAAGCTACTCCTGAAAAGTTGTGGATAAATCTAACTTTACAGAATGTTTTTGTGAATTATAGGAGCTTCTATTTAGAACGCTTAGAAGAATTTATATATAAATCTTCCTCATTTATCTTTTTTGTAAATCTGACTTTTTGGATACAGCAATGGGTTTTCGTAAAGCGGTAAGGGGTACATTTATTAATTCGGTGAGTGGTGTACATCAGACTGAATAGCAGCTTTTTCCTGATTGGCTTGGGCAGCTCACAACTTACTCTGTTAAAGAGCAATAAAATAAGAGCAGGTTGGACCAGATGGTCTTTAAGGTCCTTTGTAGATTTGGCCTCCTCATATTTTTTTACTTTATCTTGGGCCATCACAGTGGAAAGCTCATAAATTTTTATGGAGCAGGAACTGTGCTCTTATATGGCTTCCTTGGAACCATTATGTGCCCTAGTAAGTGCCAAGTAGAACACTAAGTATAAATGGAAATGCTAGAGTGACTTGTAGGGAGAAGGAAACATTTTTCTCCATTTTCCCCAAATTGGAAAACAAATCTAGGTTTCTTCTTTTTGATTTTTATATCTATAATTGGGATCTATAATAAAAAGCACCACGCAGTGTACAAAACAGACATGAAGTCATGAATGGATGCCTTGATCTCCCTCCTGAAAGAGCTTAGAAACAGGATGCACACACATCAGCTAACTAGCTAGCCAAGGTAGCGCATGTCTTACTTCAGGAAAACAATCTGAAACATTTTCTTTTTCCTATCTTATTTTATAATCAAGTGCATCATTTTGACTCAAGTAGGAAGTTTCCTAAATCTGAAAGAAGAAATATGAAAGGCATAAACTTCTTTCTCTTCAAAGTTGCTTGTCTTTGAAGTAAAAATTTGAATGCTTGCCAAAGAGAATTCAAAGTAAGAGAAACTTTGCAGTTGGTGATTATAATTTCTAAGGAGTAAAGTTCAAGAAAACAAGTGATTTAGGGAAAAGGATCCAAGTTTTTACATTGAAGTTTTAAAATGAATTATTAAAGTTAAAACAAATAGTTCCATTGGTAGCCATACAACAGTGTGTTTCCCGAAAAGCTAAGTTGATTTTTTAAAAAAATTTAATTATGTGAGTACATTAGGGATATTTTAAAATCCTGTGGAAATAGACACAAAGTAGAATAGGGTTGTCAAGGGATGGGGGAGGGGGCAATGGAGAGGGACTCTAATGGGTATGAGATTTCTTTGGGAGGTACCCTAAAATGGTAATAGCCGCACAACTCTTAGTAAAAAACACTGAATTGTAAACAGTAATATAATGGAGTCTGCAAACATCACTTATTTGCCCTGTGGCTCTGTGAGACTTCCCTGAGTCAGTGCCATGTGGCCCTCAGTGTCTTTAGCAATGAAATGGGCATAATTACAACTACCTCTGTAAAATAAAGGTAAAATTTATTATGCCTTTTAAAAAAATCCTGTGAGGTATACACTTGTAAAGTGAATCAGTTTTAGAAATAAATGATTTTTTTTATCTTTCATACAATATTTTAGGTCACCCTCACATTCATTCAGCCGCTTGAGTGAAGGCCAGATACTGGGCCCAGAGAGCGGGGCATGAAAATGAATTGGACACCGTCGGTCCTCACCTTCCCTGTGTGGCACTGGGCTCTTATCTGTTTCATACTCTCATGTTTGCCTCATTCATTACATTGTCATCTCCTTAAGGGCTCAGGTCTCCGTCACATTGGGAGCTCCCCAGCACCTAACTTTACATGTGATATGTTCTCCTCAATTGTTCTTTAATTGAATTGGCCTCATCTTTTGGTAAAGAAAAAAATGGGTGGGAAGCAGGGAAGCTTGATGAACCCCATTTGGGCTAAGTCTTGTGTTGGCAATTTACATTTTCTCATGGAATCCTCATTACAAAATTAAAAATCTATCACTTGCACTTTATAGGTGAGAAAAATTGGTCAAGATAAATGTCTTTATCTTTAATTGAAGACCTTCCAGGGTGCAAGATCCTAATGTTAGTCTTTGCCTTTTTCCCTCTGTGGCACACTATTAAGTGCTTTTCAGGGACTGGCTTGTTTACTCTACCGTAAACCAGTGAGATAGGCACTAATACTGTTCGCATTTTAAAGATAAGGAAACAAGACTTAGGGTAATTAACTTCCACTCTAGAGAACTGGATCCTGCCCGTCATTGTGTAATTTTAACCACTTTGGGTGGTTCTCATCCCTGTGATAGCATATGGGAATCACCTGCCCATCTTACGTAGGCGCATACACACACTCCCACACACATCTTCCAGCACTTTCCCCAGACCTACACTAGTGGTTCTCAGCTCTGGCTGCACCTCAGAATTAAGCAGAGAGCTTTGAAAAGTACAGGTTCCAGGGCCCTACCCCACAGCAGTCTGAGCAGAACTGGGGGGTGGGGAGGGTGCTCCTCAGGCACGTGGGTTTCTAAAGAGCAGCCTAACCAGAGTTGAAAAGCACCGTGCCAGGAACTAGGTAGAGCTAAAGTACCTTCTCCTGTCACTCATAACTAGGCTAATGGTTTTAATTAGCTCTTTGAATGAGGTCAGTGTCTTCCGTGATTGTTTATGGCTTCTTGCAATGTTTACCCTGTATCCCTTGAACATAAATGCTAAAAGAAATGGTTGAATATAAAGCAGTAGTTTTCAAGAACAGTTTCATAGAGCCTAAAGAGTAGCCACAGTTGTTGCACATGGTAAGCATAGCTCCGCACAAGAGTGGCTTATGTTCACGGTTATCGCTTTTATGCCTGATGGGTGTATTTAAGAACTTGTATACTTGACATTGCTATTGAATAATAATACCACCAGTAGAGTGGGCACCTGGGTGGCTCAGTTGGTTAAGCGACTGCCTTCGGCTCAGGTTGTGATCCCGGAGTCCTGGGATCGAGCCCCGCATCGGGCTCCTGGCTCAGCGGGGAACCTGCTTCTCCTTCTGACCCTCTCCCTTCTCATGCTGTTTCTCTCTCTCGCTCGCTCTCTAATAAATAAAATCTTTAAAAAAAAAAAACCACCAGTAGAGAACGAGGTTGTTTTTATAAATAGCATTATATTATATTTATAATACAGTAATCATCTAATCACTAGCCTCTGGTAAATAAATGTCCTTGATAAGATGAGAAAACGGAATATGAAGCCTGAGAAACCTGGAAGCTTCAGGGAAACAGAGACAACTGGTCACTTTGTACTTCCAGTGACTGAGCAGAAGCTGATGGAGGACAAACTCCAAACCACAAACATTTTAAGTAACCGGCTTTTC
Source organism: Phoca vitulina (assembly GCF_004348235.1). Classification (NCBI taxonomy): domain Eukaryota; kingdom Metazoa; phylum Chordata; class Mammalia; order Carnivora; family Phocidae; genus Phoca; species Phoca vitulina. Next base: position 11,884,762 of record NW_022589707.1, read on the forward strand.
GCAGAGTGTTTCAAGAGTGAGGTCAGAAGGACTTTTTCTGCCTTGTAAATATGTTCCTAACAGATACTGTGGAAGACTCCTCAGCCCTTACGTGGATCACTGAAGAGGTTCGATTCAATTCCACCGTTTATGGAGTACCTAATATACTTGTGTTCAGGCTGTGGGGAACAGTAGATGATAGTAGTGTTCTTCAGCCTTTTCTCATTATTGCTCCTTATCTCTCCTTACCCCTGCCAAAGACCCTTTGTCTGTAGACATTTTTTTCTAATCACCCCCTAGAGATACAATATATAGTGGGTTCATGTGCTGTATTTATATATACTTGATACTTCAAAAAAGAGTGCTTGATACTTCAAAAAAAGAGTATGAATCTCCCCACCCCAAGAACCAATCGTTGCTCCCAGGGGGACTTTCTCTAAGGTGATGTCCCAGTCACCAACAATGGGTGCATGTCTTCTGTTGACAGTAGTCTTGGTGGTTCCTGGTCAGGAGGCTATGTAAACATTCCAGGAGACCTGAGCATATTCCTGTGCTTGGGCTTTGCTGCTGAGGCTGACTAGGATTCTGACTAAAGCCAATTCGATGAAGTGAGTATCCCAAGTACATACGACCAATTTCCCACAGTTTACTAGAAAAGTTGTATGGTAGTTCTGAGAATGAGTGTTAGCACAATTCTTACTCATGGCCTGCTACACCTAGGGAAGAGTGAAATAAGCAAGCTTGACATTCTTCTCTGCAAGCTCTATTGATAGATGTGTGTGATCCATGGGATATGAAATCTGAGATAAAGGACAGTGGGTAATAGAAATCGGTCCTCCCTGTTACTTGAAACTATCAATATAACAAGTCTTGGTGCCCTTTATCTCAACTTTTTGTACCTTATTTGCCTCTTTGTTTTTTACTACACAGGAAGCATCCAGGATGCGGGAACATTGTGACATTTGCACAATTTTTATTTATTGCTGTGGAAGGCTTCCTCTTTGAAGCTGATTTGGGAAGGAAGCGGCCAGCTATCCCAATAAGGTATGGCACATTGAAGTCTCTTTTAGCCTTTGTTTTTGTTTTTTTTTTTTTAAGAAGTTCAGGACTTTTCTGGTAACTAGATAGGGTATGAGATATCCTTTTATAAGATCTGTGTCAAAGATATTAGTAGAATAATAATGGTAATTCATTTTCTGAATTTAATATATTGTGAGACTCCAGGGAGCCTGTTTTTAGAATAAAATTCCCAGTGCAATACAAAATAATTATGACGGAGACTACAAAGTGTGTATGTGTGTAATATATGGTTGGTAAAAGGCTTAGTGTGACCACAATGTTTTTTAATAGTTTTGTATGCTAGCCTCATGTTGGCAAAGTTATCAAATACACTAAGAGTGGTATTACTGGTCCTTTTTAAAAATGAATGGGCTTGGGGAATAAACAGAAGTGGTGCTTATGCAGCCTCGTGATATACTAAATGCCACTGAATTGTTCACTTTAAAATGGTTGATTTTATGTTACGTGCATTTCCTCTCAATTAAAAGGAAGTGAATGGCAAGCTAAGGCAAAATTGTTGATTCCAGACCTCCACCCATTAGTCCAGATTTGCATAACTGTACTCAGGGGGCCAAATAGAAAACAAGACAGTTCTTCTAATAAACAGTGTATTGAAAATTCTACATTCTTGCTGAGAGGGACTGGAAATAAAAGTGTAATGCATCCAGTTGTGAGTGTGTAGTAAGATCAGGACACGTAATCCTGTTGATAGGGATTTTCCTGGTGTGAATGTATCCAAGGACCGGTTAAGGCTCATGGTGGTTGGTGTTCTTTTACAACATTCCCGAGTAGCCTGCTATAGAAAATGTGGTTGAATTTTGTTATTAATATTGTGCTTTTGAATTTCTCAACGTGATGCTAAGTATTCTGAGTAGGTTGTTCCTTCATTGGCTTTAATATTTACATAAAACTTTCCGTTCCCTAGACCAGCATTTACATCATGGTAAGAGCCCCCACGTTTTTTTTTTAAATCACTCTGTTGTTTTATCCTATTTTCAAATTTTTATTTAAAGGTTAGTTAGTTAACATACAGTGCAATATTGGTTTCAGGAGTAGATTCAATGATTCATCACTTATATGAGACACCCAGTGCTCATCGCAAGTGCCCTCCTTAATGCCCATGACCCATCTACCCATCCCCTACCAACCTCCCTCCATCACCCCTCAGTTTGTTCTCTACTGTTAAGAGTCCCCTATGGTTTGTTTCCCTCTCTCCTTTTTCCCCCCTTTCCCATATGTTCATCTGTTTTGTTTCTTAAATTCCATATATGAGTGAGATCATATGGTATTTATATTTCTTTGACTGACTTATTTCACTTAGTATAATACACTAGCTCCGTCCATGTGGTTGCAAATGGTAAGATTTCTTTTTTTTTTAATGGCTGAGTAATATTCCCTTGTATATATATGCCACATCTTCTTTATTCATTCATAAGTTGATGGACATTTGGGCTCTCTCCATAGTTTGGCTATTGTTGATAATGCTGCATAAACATCGGGGTGCATGTACCCCTTCAAATCTGTATTTTTTAATCCTTTGGGTAAATACCTTTAGTGCAATTGCTGGATAGTAGGGTAGTTCTATTTTTGAGTTTTTGAGGAACCTCCATACTGTTCTCCAGAGTAGCTACACCAGTTTGCATTTCCACCAACAATGCAAGAGGCTTCCCTTTCTCCACATCCTCACCAAAACCTGTTCTTCTTGCATTAATTTTAGCCATTCTGACAGGTGTGAGATGGTGTCTCATCGTGGTTTTGATTGGTATTTCCCTGATGAGTGATGTTGTGTCTGTTAGCCATCTGGATGTCTTCTTTAGAAAAGTGTCTATTCATGTCTTCTGCCCATTTCTTAAGAATATTTGGGTTTTTTTGTGCATTGAGTTTGATAAGTTCTTTATAGATTTGGGATTCTAAGCCTTTATCAGATATGTCACTTGCAAATATCTTCTCCCATTCTGTAGGCTGCCTTTTAGTTTTGTTGAATGTTTCCTTTGCTGTGTGGAAGCTTTTTATCTTGATGAAGTCCTAATATCTCATTTTTGCTTTTGTTGAAGTTGCTGTGGCCAAGGTCAGAGAGGTTGCTGCCTATGTTCTCCTCTAGATTTTGATGGCTTCTTGTGTCACATTTAGGTCTTGCATCCACTTTGAATTTATTTTTGTGTATGGTGTAAGAAAGTGGTCCAGTTTCATTCTTCTGCATGATGCTGTCCAGTTTTCCCAACACCATTTGTTGAAGAGACTGTCTTTTTTCCATTGGATATTTTTTCCTGCTTTGTTGAATATTAGTTGACCATACAGTTGTGGGTCCATTTCTGGGTTCTCTATTCTGTTCCATTAATCTGTGTGCCCCAAATAGCCCAAGCAATCCTGAAAAAGAGAAACAAAACTGGAGGCATCACAATTCCAGATTTCAAGCTATATTACAAAACTGTGGTCGTCAAGACAGTATGGTGAGAACAAGGATCCCCCACATTTTTTATTCCTCTGACTCTCCCCCGCCCCCCCCCCCCCGCCATTATCTCTTTCCATTCAGGCTGCCACTAGCAGTTCAGGAATGCATTCACTCTCGCCATTAACTTTTTTAATGGTGTCCTAGCTGGCTGGCCTCTTGCCTCCCACCCCTCCGTCCCTGTATTTCGACTTCCTACCATTGTATTGTGACACCCCCCTCACAGGCACTCAGGCGTCACCAGTAGGTTCAGAGGGAAGCCCAGCTCCCTAACCTGGCCTTTGAGGCTCCCCAGGATCTTGCCCTAACAGTCGTACCTCCATGTGTGCCCTGTAAAACTGGCTGTTTTATTTTCTGTCTGTGAAGCTGCAGTCAAAATCTTGACATCGTGGGGATACCATTCATCCCCAGGAGCAATTTTTAGGCCATGCTGTGTAGACAGCAATGTGGAATACTTGGAATTCATTATCTTTCCAAAAGGCCTTGATGAACTCTGTCTCCAAATGGCATTGTTTCAAGATAAGACTAAGAAAATTTGGCAAGAAACCTTGTGAAGTCACCAGTAGTATTTTAGAAACTGTGAAATAGCTGTTCTCAGTGTTAAAAAAAATTCAGCTGAGTAAATTTGAAGATCTAATTGGTTTTATTAAATGATTCATGAATCAGGCAGTATTTCATCTAGCAAGAAGAGGGGAGCTCCACTGAGCTAAAGAAGGGAAAGGCTTTTAAAGGCAGAGGGCATTAAAAAAAGCAGAAAGGAATTTATTAGCAAGATATGCATTGTTGAGGCAAGGTTGCCTCGAAAGGAGAGCAAAGGGGGGTCTATCAGAAAATTCCCTAGTATTGACCAGGGAATTCTATGTTGACTGGATAAAGGTGACATTCCAGGGAGGGGGGATTGGTTGAAATTGCACTTGGGTAAGGAATTAAGTCTTGGTTTACTGACCTGGGTCCTTAACCTTAGTGGCACCATTTTGGGCTAGTGGTTTTCTTTTGAGCAATTACCCCTTTTTGATCAGACTCTCAGCTTAACTGAGAGATGTGATAAACATTTAAGGCCTTAGCACCACTCTCTGTTACTGCTCTAAGTTCTTGAAGTTTTTGTTGTTCCTTTGTGTGGTGTCCATAGTCATGACCGTTTTGCTTAACGTCTGATATTCATAGGTCATGGCCTCAGATTGACACTCCTTTAAGTGGGTTATTTTCTTTGTTCCGTAGATGTTCCAGTCTTAGGGAGAGCATTTGCTCGATGTACTGCTACATGTATCTCAAGCTTTTGAAAGAATACAACGCACTAGGGAGATTATTATCATTACATAAGTAGGATAAATCCCAATATTTGGAGTGCAGTTTAGAGCCATGGTCCCCAAGACCCAAACCAATCAAAATCAAATAAGCCAAAGAAAGACGCTGTGGAAGGAGTCACCTTCTTAAGCCAAGCGACTTGTTCTTTGATCTTACCTGAGTTTCAGGGTCGACAAGGGTCAGGTGCAGGCTCAGCAGGTGGTGTTGACCCCACAGACACCGCCTTCGTCAGCCAATAGATAGTTAAGAGCTGTTCCGTTACCAAGGACAACTTTGGCTAGAGAGTTTAAGGGTATTTGTTGGGCTGCTATTGCTTTAACAGGTTTTGCAGTAATTTTAAGAATTAAGGAGCAGTTCTTGATCCTAGCCTCATTTACATTTATCCCTAATCAGGGAAATAGACACCTGTCAGAAGGAGTGAATTGTGAATCATGAATGTCTTCCAGTAGGCCCTTTAAAAAAAAAAAAAATTATTGGACGCCTGGGTGGCTCAGTCGGTTGAGCGACTGCCTTTTGCTCAGGTCATGATCCCAGAGTCCTGGGATCGAGCCCCACATCGGGCTCCCTGCTCAGCAGGGAGCCTGCTTCTCCCTCTGACCCTCTCCCCTCTCATGCAGTTTCTCACTCTCTCTCTCTTAAATAAATAAATAAAAATCTTTTTTTAAAAAAATTATTTATTTATTTTAGGGGGTTTGCAGAGGAAGAGGGATAGAGAGAATCTCAAGCAGACTCCCCACTGAGTGTGGAGCCTGATGTGGGACTCAGTCTCAGAACCTGAGATCCATGACCTGAGCTGAAATCAAGAGTTCAACTTGGCTCAACTGACTGAGCCACCCAGGCGCCCCTGGTAGGCCCTTTTTAACTCACCAACATAAATTTAGGGGAGTCGACCAATGAGATGTCTTATTTTGTCTGTGAAAAGTTAGGGGCACAGTTAGATTTTTTTCTGTCCTGAAATAAAAAGTTGTTTAAATTTCAGAGGTTGCCCTGTTACAAGGACGTTAGGATGACAAAAGTCTGGCAGTGAGGGGCTATTTTTGCAGAAGCAGAATGGACTTTATCCACATGTGGCACAGTCTTACAAATATAAAGGCTTAGTGTTATTTTTTTTGACAGTGCTTTCCATGTAATTTACATATCAAATAAGCCTAATTCATTTAACAAGTCCTTTGGAAAATTTTAGGTCAAAAAGACTTCACTTAGAATTTGGTTTTAGGAAGTTAGTCAAAAATATTTTTTTTAAAGATGTTATTTATTTGAGAGAGAGAGCATGCTTGAAGAGAGAGGACGAGCAGAGGGAAGGGCAGAGGGAGAGGGAGAAGCAGACTCCCCCCTGTGCAGGGAGCCCGATGAGGGGCTCCATCCCAGGACCCTAGGATCAGGGCTTGAGCCGAAGGCAGTGACTGAGCCACCCAGGCACCCCAATCAAAAATATTTTTAGAAAAGGTTTTAAAGCACTTGCCTAAATAGGATCACAGATTACTACAAAATCTAATACTTAAAAGGTAAAGAGAATTTTAGTCTTACCCAAATGACACCAAAAGCCCAAGAAAACTTTTTCCTTTTAATAGAAAACCAAATTCTAATTTTGCACCAGCTTACTTTTGATATTAAAACCCATTTTTAAAAATAAATTTATTTTAATCTTAACCAGGTCGACCACACATGAAAGTTCCTGTCTAAAGATTATTTTTCCACAAACCTCCTACAACTTTTTTTCCCCTATATTCCAATTTTGTCTTATGTTTTTTTCCCTTTAAACAGTCAGCCTCATTTTAGGACAAAATTACTTTTTCTCCCCTTCACAAAAAATGTATTGAAAGAGGACTTTGGCTGCCTCCATTTTGACCTCAAACTTTCTAGTTGGGTTCTTTCCAGCTTGTCTCTTGGCTCAGGCTGAAGACCCTGTGGGCAAAGCATCCCACGATGGGAACCGAAACTACCCCCTCGAGCAATAGAGACTGCCCTAAGCTAGCAAGGTCCCACCTGTGTTTCACTTCAAGACAGTGGTTAATTTGACTTTCACTGCCCCCCCCCCCCCCGTACATATCCACCCACCTTTGCTCCACATTTTCTTATATATAAACCTGGAAGTATTTTCAGCACTTTGGAGATAGTCTCTCAGATGCTAGTCCCCTGTCTTCTGGGTGTTGGCCTCACTGAAATAAATTCCTGTTTCACCACCACCCTTTCTCTGCCCTTGGATTTTGTGAGCGGCCAGTGGCCAAACCTGGTCTGTTTGGGACCCCCGGAGCCAGGTGCTCTTGCGCCCCTGGGCCCCGGCTACACCATCTCCATTTATCACACCTTTTTCTCCTGAAAACACATCCTACTTTCCTGCCATACAGAGATGTTTTCCTTATTTTTAGTAGCTTTAATTACATATATTTGAGTTCTTAACCCTGAGAAACCTTAATTTTTAGTGAAAACTAAGAAGTAAATTGTGAGCTGTTGGTTTTACCAGCATTTTTTTGAATTTGAATTTTACGAATACATTTCAAAAATTTTAAAAGCATATACCTTTTTAAATTTGCCAATAGAGTATTAACATATCCAAATATCTTTTAGTTTCTTTGTAATAAGAAGCCAAAAGTAGATCAACTTATGTTTAGTAATTAATGTTTTGGTATTTTGTCTTTTTTGGAAATGATCTAGATTTTATTTTTTTTTAAGATTTTATTATTAGAAAGCACACAAGGGGGAGTGGCAGGCAGAGGGAGAGGAAGGGGGAGAGGCAGACTCCCTACTGAGTAAGGGAGGGGCTCGATCCCAGGACCCTGAGATCATGACCTGAGCCGGAGGCAGACGCTTAACCAGCTGAGCCACTCAGGAACCCCAACCTAGATTTTTTAAGTTTTTATTTTACTTCCAGTTAGTTAATATACAGCGTTATACTAGTTTTACATGTACGATATAGTGATTCAGCACTTTGATACATCATCCTGTGCTTATCATGACAGGGGCACTACTTAATCTCTATCACCTATTACCCCATTCCCCCCCCCCCCACCTCCCCTCTGGTAACCATCCGTTTGTTCTCTATAGTGAAGAGTCTGTTTCTTGGTTTGTCTCTTTCTCTCTTTTTCCCTTTGCTCATTTATTTTGTTTCTTAAATTCCACATATGAGTGAAATCATATGGTATTTCTTTCTCTGACTTACTTAGCATTATGCTCTCTAGCTCCATCCATGTCATTGCAAATGGCAAGATGTCATTCATTTTTATGGCTGAATAATACTCTGGAGTGTGTGTATGTGTGTGTGTGTGTGTATATATATGTGTGTGTGTGTGTATATATATATATATATATATATATATATACACACACACCACATCTTTATCCATCAATCAGTCTGTGGACACTTGGGCTGCTTCCATATCTTGGCTATTACAAATAATGCTGCTTTAAACATCGGGGTGCATATATCTCTTTGAATTAGTGTTTTTGTATTCTTCGGGTAAATACCCAGTAATGTGATTACTGGATCATAGGGTAGTTCTATTTTTGAGGAACCTCCAGACTGTTTTTCACAGTGGCTGGACCAGTTTGCATTCCCCAACGGCGCAAGAGGGTTCCTTTTTTCTACATGCTCACCAACACCTGTTGTTTCTTGTGTTGTTGATTTTAGCCATTCTGACAGGTGTGAGGTGATATTTCATTGTAGTTTTGATTCACATTTCCCTATGATCAGTAATGTTGAGCATCTTTTCCTTGCCTCTTGGCCATCTGTAGGTCTTCTTTGGAAAAATATTCATATCCTCTGCCCATTTTTTAATTGGATTATTTGTTTTTTGGGTGTTAAGTTTTATAAATTCTTTATGTATTGGGGTACTAACCCTTTATCAGCTATGTCATTTGCTAATATCTTCTTTCATTCCAGAGGCTGTCTTTTAGTTTTGTTGATTGTTTCCTTCGCTGTGCAGAAGCTTTTTATTTTGATGTAGTCCCCATATTTTTGCTTTTGTTTCCCTTACCTCAGGGAACCTGTCTAGAAAAAAGTTGCTACAGCCAGTGTCAGAGAAGTTACTGCCTGTGCTCTTTTAGGATTTTTATGGTTTCATGTCACATTTAGGTCCTTAATCCATTTTGAATTTATTTTTGTGTATGGCTTAAGAAAGTAGTTGCATTCTTTTGCATGTTGCTGTCCAGTTTTTCCAACACCATTTTTTGAAGAGGCTGGCTTTTTTCCATTGGGTGTCTTTCCTGCTTTGTCAAAGATTAATTGACCATATAATTGTGGGTTTATTTCTGGGTTTTCTGTTCTGTTCCATTGATCTGTGTGTCTCTTTTTGTGCCACTACCATACTGTTTCGATTACTACAGCTTTGTAATATAACTTGAAGTCTGGAATTGTGATGCTTCCAGCTTTTTTTCCCCCCTCCCAAGATTGTCTTGGCTATTTGGAGTTTTCTGTGTTTCCATAAAAATTTCAGGATTGTTTGTTCTAGCTTTGTGAAAAATGTTCATGGTATTTTGATAGGGATTGCATTGAATGTGTAGATTGCTTTGGGTAGTATAGACATTTTAACAGTATTTGTTTTTCCAATCCATGAGCGTGGAATGTCTTTCTATTTCTTTGTGTCGTCTCTTCAAATTTCTTTCATCAATGTTTTCCAGTTTTCAGAGTACAGGTCTTTCACCTCTTCATTAGGTTTATTCCTAGGTATCTTATTTTATTGTACTTGTAAATGGAATTGTTTTCTTAATTTCTCTTCTGTGTCATTATTGATGTATAGAAATGCAAGAGATTTCTGTAGACTGATTTTGTATCCTGTAACTTTACTGAATTCGTGTGTCAGTTCTAGCAGTTTTTTGATAGTCTTTAGGGTAGTCTTTAGGGGTAGTCTTTTTTTTTTTTTTAAAGATTTTATTTATTTATTTGACAGAGAGAGACACAGCGAGAGAGGGAACACAAGCAGGGGGAGTGGGAGAGGGAGAAGTAGGCTTCCTGCCGAGCAGGGAGCCCGATGCGGGGCTCGATCCCAGGACCCCGGGATCATGACCTGAGCTGAAGGCGTATGCTTAACGACTGAGCCACCCAGGCGCCCCTAGGAGTAGTCTTTAGGGGTAGTCTTTATGGGTAGTCTATTTAGTCTTTAGGGTAGTCTTTAGGGTGTGGTAGTCTTTAGGGTTTTCTATACACAGTATCATGTCATCTGCAAGTAATGAAAGTTTTATGTCTTCCTTACCAATTAGGATGCCTTTTATTTCTTTTTGTTGTCTGATTGCTATGGCTAGGACTTCTAATACTATGTTGAATAAAAGTGTTGAGAGTAGGCATTCTTGTCTTGTTCCTGACCTCAGGGGAAAAGCTCTGTTTTTCCCAATTAAGGATCATGTTAGCTGTGGGTTTTTTCGTATATGATCTTTATTATGCTTAAAGGTGGATGTCTTTAGGTTTAAAATGAGTCTCTTGTAGGCAGCATGTTACCTCTAAACCTATTTTGTTTAGGGTTTTTTATCATGAATGGATGTCGTACTTTGTCAAATGCTTTTTCTGCATCCATTGAAATGATCATATCGTTCTCATCCTTTCTTATTTATGTGATGTATCACGTTGATTGATTTGCAAATATTGAACTACCCTTGCAACCCAGGAATAAATCTTACTTGATCCTGGTGAATTATTTTTTTAATTTATTGTTGGATTCAGTCTGCTAGTATTTTGTTGAGGATTTTTGCATCTGTGTTCATTAGAAATACTGGTCTGTAGTTCTTTTTTTGTGGTGTCTTTTTCTGGTTTTGGTATCAGGATAATGCTGGCCTCATAGAATGCATTTGGAACTTTTCCTTCCTTTTCTGTTTTTTGGAATAGTTTGAGAAGAATAGGTGTTAATTCTTCTTTAAATGTTTGGCAGAATTCCCCTGTGAAGCCATCTGGTTATGGTCTTTGTTGTGAGTTTTTTGATTACCGATGCAACTTCTTTGCTGATACTGGTCTGTTCAAGTTTTTCTATTTCTTCCTGTTTCAGTTTTTGTAATTTATAGGTTTCTAGGAATTTATCCATTTCTTCTAGGTTGTCCAATTTGTTGGCATATAGTTTTTCATAATCCCTTAAAATTGTATTTCTGTGGTGTTGGTTGTTATTTATCCTCTCTCATCTGTGATTTTATTTATTTGGTTCCTTTCTCTTTTTGATAAGTCTGGCTAGAGATTTATCAATTTTATTGTTTAAAAGAACCAGCTCCTGGTTTCATCGATTTGTTCTATTGTCTTTTTAGTTTCTACACCATTTATTTCTGCTCTAATCTTTATTATTACCATCCTCCTGCTGGCTTTAGGCTTCATTTGTTCTTTTTCCAGCTCCTTTAGGTGTAAGGGAAGGTTGTTATTTGAGATTTTTCTTGCTTCTTGAGGTAGGCCTGTATTGCTGTAAACTTCCCTCTTAGAACTGCTTTTGTTGCGTACCAAAGATTTTAAACCATTGTTTTCATTTCCATTTGTTTTTGTGTACTTTTTAATATCTTCTTTTTTTCTTTTTAAAGATTTTATTTATTTGAGAGAGAGAGAAAGAGAGCGCAACAGAGAGAGCACAAGCAGGGAGGGGGGCAGAGGGAGAGGGAGAAGCAGACTCCCAGCTGAGCAGGGAGCCTAACATGGGACTCGATCCCAGGACTCTGAGATAATGACCTGAGCCAAAGGCAGATGCTTAACCAACTGAGCCACCCAGGCACCGTTTAATTTCTTTTCTTATTTCCTGATTGACCCATTTATTGTTTAGTAGCATGGTACTTAACCCCCATATATTTGTAATCTTTACAGATTTTTTTTTCTTGTAGTTGACTTCTAGTATCATAGCCTTGTGGTCAGAAAAGATGCATGATAAGACTTCAGTCTTCTTGAATTTGTTGAGGCTTGTTTTGTGGCCTAATATGTGATCTGTTCTGGAGAATGTTCCGTGTGCACTTGAAAAGAATGTGTATTCTTCTGTTTTAGGATGGAATGTTCTGGATACGTCTGTTAAATCCATCTGTTCCAGTGTGTCATTGAAAGCCATTGTTTCCTTGTTGATTTTCTGTTTAGATGATCTGTCTATTGATGTAAGTGCGATGTTAAAGTCCCCTACTATTACTGTATTATTATCAATTAGTTCCTTTATATTTGCTATCAACTGTTTTATGTATTTGGATGCTCCCACGTTGGGTGCATAAATATTTCCAGTTGTTATGTCTTCTTGTTGGATTGTCTCTATTATTATTATTATTATTATTATTATTTAGTGTCTTTCTTCATCTCTTGTTACAGTCTTTATTTTTTTACAGTCTTTGTTTTAAAGTGTAGTGTGTCCAATGTAAGTATTACTATTCCAGCTTTCTTTTAACATCCATTTGCATAAATGTTTCTCCCTCCCTTCACTTCAATCTTTAGGTCTAAAGGTGGATGTCTTTAGGTCTAAAATGAGTCTCTTGTAGGCAGCATATAGATGGGTCTGTTTTTTTATCCATTTTGTCACCCTGTATCTTTTGAGTGGAGTGTTTAGTCCATTTAAATTCAAAGTAATTATTGATTTGTATTTATTGCCATTTTATTACTTGTTTTCTGGTTGTTTCTGAAGATTTTCTCTGATCTGTTCTTGTCTGTCTTTCATGGTTTGCTGGTTTTCTTTAGTGGTAATTTGGATTTCTTTCTCTTTATTCTTTGCATATTTATTAGTGGATTTTGATTTGTGGTTACCATTAGGTTTGTATATATAACATTTTCTGCATATAGCAGTCCATATTAAGTTGATGGTTGTTTAAATTTGAACTTATTCTTTAGTCCTCTCCTCATATTTTAGGTATATGGTGTCATATTTTACATCCTTTTATTTTGTGAGTTCCTTGACTGATATTTTACAAAAATATTAGTTTTTATTGCTTTCGTGTTTCCTACCTTCATATTGCCACTTTTGGTCTTTGCTTTCCACTTAGAGCCCCCATTAATATTTCTTGCAGGGCTGGTTTAGTGGTCACAAACTCCTTTAGTTTTTGTTCATCTGAGAAACTCTTTATCTCTCCTTCTATTCTGAGCGATAGCCTTACTGGATAGAGTATTCTTGGCTGCAGATTTTTCCCATTCAGAATGTGCTTTGAATATATCATGCCACTTCTTTCTGGCTCGCAACATTTCTGCTGAAAAATCCCTTGGTAGCCTTATGGGGTTTCCCTTTTATGTAACTGTCCTCTCTTGTCTTGCTGCTTTTAAGTTTTTTTCTTTAGCACTATGTTTTGCCATTTTAATTACAATATGTGTTGGTGTGGATCTCCTTTTGTTGATGTTGTTGGGGATTTTCTGTGCCTCCTGGATCTGGATATCTGTTTCCTTCCTCAGATAGGGAACTTTTCATTTATTATCTCTGCAAATAAATTTTCTGCCCCCTTTTCTCTCTCCTTGTGGAACTCCTATAATGCAAATGTTATTACATTTGATGGAGTCACTGAGTTCCCTAAGTCTGTTCTCATTTTGCATAATTCTTTTTTCTCTTTTGTTCAGCTTGATTACTTTTCCATTACTCTATCCTCTAGGTCATTAATTCATTCCTCTGTTTCTTTCAGCCTGCTGTTCATTGCGTCAGGCATGGTTCTCATTTGATTTATTGAGCCCTTTATCTCTGCTTTGTTATTTGTTATTGCTTTGTTAAGGGTCTTACTCATGTCTTCCACTCTTTTCTCAAATCCAGTAAGTATCTCTATGATCATTACTTTAAATTCTTTATCAGGCGTGTTACTTTTATCTGTTTCACTTAGATCTCTATCCATGGCCTTTTCCTGTTCTGTCATTTGGGACAGATTCCTCTGTCTTCTCATTTTGTCTAAGTTTCTGTGCCTGTTTCTGTGTCTTAGGAAAGTCAGCTACATCTTCTGTTCTTGAGGGTAATGGCCTTATGAAGAAGAGGTCCTATAGTGCTCTGCAGCGTAGTGTCCCCTGTTATCTAGGCCCTGCCACTTCAGGGAGTATCTCTGATGTGTGCAGCATGTGGTCTGTTGTTGTGTCCTGGCCACTTTATCCTTCAGGCCAGTCGTCTATAGAGGCTTTCTTTGCCTCCTGTGGGCAGTGTTTGATGTCTGGCCTGAGTGTGGTGCATTTTAACAAGTTGTGCTCTGGTCTGCTTGTGAAATGAGACCTCTCACCACTGCTGCTGGAACCGAGCCTCTGCAAAACTCCCAGTTCAGGAGATGTGCTGTGGGCAGGGGTTTGGGCTGGTCTTCTGGGGGAGGGGGCCTGCCTCATTGGGTTTGAGGAAAGCATGACTGGAATGGGCAGTTCCAGCAGTGTAAGCTGGTTAGTGTCAGTGCTGGGCTAGTTCCCGGAGGTGGTGGTTCTGTGTTTATGCTAAGGAGCGTGGGAGGGAAATGTCTCTGCCAGTTTCTTTGTTGTTCCCGGAGGGGTCTCTCTGTGAGCTGCCTCTCTGGAACAGGTCTGAGATGAACAACTAACCTCTTCACTGTGTGCCCCAAGCACTCTTCAAATCACTGTTTCCATGCTGTATGTCCTTGGACTGTCTGCCCTGCCTTCTCTCCAAAAGCAGCCCCAGTGCCTCGGGGCTCTATCTGAACCAAACCCACTGACCTTCAGAACTCCAGACTTTAAGCTCCACTGGTTGCAAGAACTCAGGAAATTCAGCCTCTCTCACTTTCCAAGCCACTTGCTATGGGGATTTATTTTCTTCATGGCTCCCACGTGTGTTAGTCTGTCTCTTGCCCTTCTCTGCAACAGCAGCTCCTGGAGTCGTTTCTCTCCCAAACCACACATCCACACTTCCTACCTTCTTCCATGTGGCCCTTCTCTGCCTTTAGTTGTGGAGTCTGTTCTGCTAGTCTTCAGGTCAATTTCTGGGATATTTAGGATAATTTGACAGTTATCTAGTATGAGGTGAACCTAGGGTCCTCCTACTTCTAGAAATGATCTAGATATTTAATGAATTTAACTTATCATTTAACCTAATTCAGCAAAACTTTAAGGTTTTAGGTTACCAAAAAAAAAAAAAATTGGGAAAATTAAGTAGACATAAATATTCTTGAAAAGTTCATTTATAAACTTTTATCTTGTTTATATCTAATTTACTTGTTCTTAATAACTATGTTTAGATGACCTATAAAAATGGTATTAAACATTAGACAAAGTCAGCCATTATCCTAAGCTATTAATTTTTGTTCACAGATCTTGGAAAGGACAACATGAACTTATTTGGAGGCTACTAAACTGAAGTAGAATAGAAGTTTTATATTTAGTGTTGGTAACTTTAAAGACATGTCTTTTTAATTAAGCCATCCACCTTAAACTAGCTTTTATATCAAATATTTTTTTCAAACCATGTGACCTTGAAAAATATTTGAGTTAGTTTCTTTCTTTTTGAGAGTTTTAGAATACACAATCCTTACAAGTGCTTGCCTTCAAACCAACTAAATAGAACTCTTTTACAAATTAATTGTAGCAATACCACCCAGAAGTAGAAAATACCACAGAGCTACAACACATAAATATAGACACACATGAATATAGGACAGATAGCCCTTATAGTTTTAAGTTACTGCCATGAAGTAGGTACAGAATTTACTAGTTATAGTTATAAAAGTTAGATCTCAGTTGTTTTTCTGGTAGATGGAATAAGGTTATCAGTCTAGATGGCCAGAGCTTTTTTAGTATTTGTGAAGACACTTAAGATTTGAATTTCTCCTTGGCAAGTCAAGTTCCAAATGACCTCTCTCTGCCCCTTGTGTTTTTTCTTGACAAGAATTACCACTCTGAAATTTGTATTTTAAAGAGATGGACTAGAAAGGATTTCCTAGAAAAGATCAGTAGAGTGTTGAACATTTACATCTTAAAGACACAGGGAAAGAATGCAAGCTTCTCCTAGAAGGACTCTTGTTCCCTTAAAGTCAGAATTTTTACACTTACAAGTCTTTTGAGATAGTTAGGGGATTGGCAAAAAGGTTTGGTAGTCTTTGAATTGTTTTGGAACTACACCTCTGATCCTGTAGAGACTAGATTTGTGAGATAGGGACAGCTTTTTTAATTCCTATAAGAATGTCTTTCTTTTGGGTGCCTGGCTAGCTCAGTCGGGAGGTAGATTGTGCAGCTCTTGATCTCGGGATTGTGAGTTTGAATCCCATGTGGGGTGTAGAGATTACTTTAAAAAAAAAAGTCTTCTTTCTCTCTGGGTTCATATAGCTTAGGAGAAAAGTCCTTAAAAAATTCCTCTCAGGCTCTGAATCTCAGTTTCCAATTTGACCAAATTCCTGATTATAAAGGTATTAAATCCTTTCAAATATTTTGTCAGGGCAAATGGTAAATAATTCTGGCAGTATTAAATAACTTCATGGATCCAAGAGGTGCCCTCAAAGAGGGTATAAAAGATATCCTCTTCAGAATATTTAGAGTCACTCCCAATGATAGCCAAAGAAAGAACCAACAACCTGCATACTCCAGACAGGCAGAAAGCCAAGCCAAGTTCTTAGGATATATGGACTGGATTTGTGATGCAGGATTTCTTTTCCTTTAGTGCCCGTGGCTCTTGGTCATGCTGCTTCAAAGAACGAAGAAGTAGACCAGCTGAAGACTGGTGGGCAGCAAAGCAAAGTTTATTAAGTGATAGTACAAAGCTCCTGAAGAAGGAGGTGGGCCTGAGAAGGTTGCTGCCAGAGTTTCTAAGTCTAGGGGTTTTTATGAAAATGTTGGCGGGTTGTTTTAATCTGATTAATCAATCCTCCATGTACCTGTCACCCAATTAGGTTTTTGTCCACACGCTCATCTACCTATCAGGTAGTTGTTCACAGGGGGAAAGGATGGAGGGCTCCTTCCAGGGTGGTGTAAAATCCTTTTAAAGGTAGTTTCCTCTTACGGCTGGGGTGGGGGTGAGGGGTGGGCCTTGTTGCTGCCTGCCTTTCTTCCAACTATCCATTATTTGTAAAGGAAGGGACAATGTGAATTTTTATTCCTCTCTCAGCTGGGCTCAGGAAGTGATATATTTACAAAAACTCTTGAGGATTCTCCCCAGGTTTGAGAAATTATTCAGCTATGGACTTTAGTTTGGCCTTTGACCAAGGAGTGAAGTGCCTATAGTCTCAACTGGTTTTCTTCTAAAAGTAACTGTTTAATAGTCTCTTTAGAGTGAAAGGCAGTTCATAAGAGGCTGACTAGGATGAGTACTCAAAAGACGAGGGGAACAGTAGCAGTTACGTCAGTTTTAACAGTCTTGTTTTAGGTATTTTTTTCTCATTTTCATTAGCTGTTTACGTGAGTCTTTTAGTGAGACTATTTTGGAATTTTGAACCTTTTGGAGGCTTCTGCTTGCCATTTAGAACAGATACCCCATTCTGTTTAATTTGGGAACCCTTGCATTCAAGGGCACTTTTTAAATGACCTTATCTAATTGGAACATTCTCCATCATGGCCATTGTAATTCTAGGTTCTTTTTAGTCCTTTATTTCTGTAGCTGTTCACAGCTTCCAGCACCATAGTTTTTAGACTTAAAATAAGCAGGTATGCCAGAAGGTGGCACGCTTGATTCTGTAGAATTTAGGGACCCCCAAGCTAAGCCTTTGTTTACACAAAAAAACAAATATGTGTACCTTAACACACCAGTAGTAAGTAAGAGTTGTTCCTGTGGACTAGCCAAGAGAAGACCATGGGCAAAACCAGCAATTTACTGGGTGGACTAAACCAGCAGACTCCATTCAGGGAGACGATGGACTGGAAATGGGTAAAGGATTAAACCACCAAACCCTGGTAAATGGGGAATTCGGACTGGAACTGGGGAAGGAATGCCAATATGGAATTGCAGAATGAACCAAGGGCCAAGGACTGGTGCTCTATTAGAGGCTCCTGTTTGTCTAGACCTGTTAACCCTGGATTAGGAAGCTAATTAGATGGGTAGCTTAAATGCAAAAAGAGTGGAGCTGAAACCAAGAGGGACTTACCAATGGGCCTTGGAAACAGTGAGAAAGACAGAGAACTCAAATGAGTTCTTGGGGCACCACGCCTATGTTTCTCCTTGTCCCTGAATGCTGTCAGAAGTTTGCTTTGGATCCTGATGCTGCCACCAAATGTGTTTAGAAAAAAAATTCAGCCAAGTAAATTTGAAGATTTAATTGGATTTCTTAAACCGTTCATGAATGGGCAGCATTCCATCTAGCAAGTAGAGGGGGGCTCCACTGAGTAAATAAGAGAAAGACTTTTTAAAGGCAGAGAGAGGGCATTTTTAAAAAAGAAAGGAATTTATTAGCAAGATATGTGTTGTTTAGGTAAGGTTGCCTGGTAAAGAGAGCAGAAGGGGGGTCTATCAGTAAATTCCCTAGTATTGACCAGGAAATTCAATGTTGACTGGTTAAAGGTGACATTCCTGGGGGGAGGGGGAGGGTTGGTTGAAACTGCAGTTGGGTTAGGAATTAAGTCTTGGTTTGCTGACTTGGGTCCTTAAGTTAAGGCACCATTTTGCATTTTGGGCCTATGGTTTTCTTTTGAACAGCAGTAGTTTTGCGTGTGGGTAATACTGTGTCCTGCATTCATCATGAAGCTCCTCAAACTTTACAGACTGTGTTAATTTAGTCCCAGCCTGGCTGATGGTTAGGGCATGTAGGTCCATATCCAACCAGCAACATCAGGTAGGTTCCTGTCAAGGAAGATAACTGGAATCTCAGTGCTATCATTCTTCAGATGTGCCAAGATGAAAAAGGTGGGAATCTATGCTCAAAGACTTTTTTTAAAAAAATAATTTCTTTTAACCTTTTTTTTTTAAGATTTTATTTATTTAGCCATTATTTCAAATATTTTTCTTTTTTTTATTTATTTTTTTGATCTTTTTTTTTTAAAGATTTTATTTATCCGAGAGAGAGAGAGAGAGAGAATGAGCAAGAGAGAAAGCGAGATCATGAGCAGGGTGGGGGGGGTAGAGGGAGAAGCAGACTTCCCGCTGAGCAGGGAGCCCGACCTGGGGCTTGATCCCAGGACCCCAGGATCATGACCTGAGCCGAAGGCAGCCACTTAACCAACTGAGCCACCCAGGCACCCCTCAGATAATGTTTTTTGAAGCCTAGTTTTAAATTGCTTGAAAAAGGGGCGCCTGGGTGGCTCAGTCGTTAAGCGTCTGCCTTCGGCTCAGGTCATGATCCCAGGGTCCTGGGATCGAGCCCCACATCGGGCTCCCTGCTCCGCGGGAAGCCTGCTTCTCCCTCTCCCACTCCCCCTGCTTGTGTTCCCTCTCTCACTATATCTCTCTCTGTCAAATAAATAAATAAAATCTTTAAAAAAAAAATAAATAAATAAATTGCTTGAATAATACTAAGAGTATACTCGACAAAGATTAAAATAGTGTTTCTTTTATTCATTTATTTGAGAGACAGACAGAGCATGTGGGGGAAGAGCAGAGGGGAAGGAGAAGCAGGCTCCCCGCTGAGCAGGGAACCCCATGCTGGACTCGATCCCAGGACCTTGATATCATGACCTGAGCCAAAATATATTCTACAGTTCAGACTTTTTCCATGTTAGTTTGGCTTTGGTTGTAGTTTTGTATGTGCTTAGTATTGACTTCACATTATAGTAGTGATACAATCTTTTAATCTAGAGGGACTAAAATGAGATATTTTTCTAACCAAAAATAACTATTTCCTTCTATACTTGATTTTCTTGAAATAGTAGATTTTGTGTGATGTGCTGTGATCTCTGCGTTTCAGGTACTATGCTGTGATGGTAGCCATGTTCTTCACTGTCAGTGTGGTGAACAACTATGCCCTGAATCTCAACATCGCCATGCCCCTGCATATGATATTTAGATCTGTAAGTGCTGCCGGCTTACGTATGTATGTTGCTCTGGGAAATCTAAGTGGGTCGATTGAACACCTGACAAAAGTAGAAAGGTCTTATAACTAGTAGAGTCTAGCGTCTAAGCATAGGTCTCCCAGATGCATGAGCAAAGACTGGCTTTCATCTGTGCGGTAAGGCAGAGAGTGGACAGTTGACTGTCATCCCTCTGAGGTCTAATGGGTGATCAATAAAAGGAGCTAAAATTTCCCTGGGAGGCAGATTTTATGTTTAATTTCCCTCATCTGGTTGATTTTATATTCAGACTTGCTATGAATGTTACTTATTTCTCATCACTTTTGATTTCTTTCATAAAATTACATTTACTTCTAGTACATAAAATTGATACTTCCCTTTTTTGATTTTTTTTTTTTAAGCAAGAGACTTTTGAGACCATTAAGTAAAGGGAAATTCTTATTTTTAAAAAATATTTATTTATTTTAGAGAAAGCATGCACACACACAGGTGCAGTGAGGAGCAGAGGGAGAAAATCTCAAGGAGACTCCCCGCTGGTGTGGAGCCTGATGCAGGGCTCAATCTCATGACCCTGAGATCATGACCTGGGTCGAAACCAAGAGTGGGAGGCTTAACTGACTGAGCCACCCGGGTGCTCTAAATAAAGGGAAATTCTTAAAGATTTTTATTTATTTGAGAGAGAGACAGAGGATGAGGGGGAGTAGCAGAGGGAGAGGGAGAAGCAGGCTTCCTGCTGACCAAGGGAACCCGATGCAGGACTCAATCCCAGGACCCTGAGATCATGACCTGAGCTGCCAGACGCTTAACTGACTGAGCCACCCAGGTGCCCCAATAAAGGGAAATTCTTGATGAAGGTGGGGTTTCTCCCAGAGCAGCAGTGGCTTTTTCCTCCCTCTCACGTTTGGTGGGAGATCTGTATATAAATAAATAAGAACAGAGTGCTCCGTGAAGAGCAAGAAAACTTCAAGGGGAATGTAGTTAGGATTGCAGAAGAATGCAAAATTGGTCACCATTGGAATTATAACATTTCTGTGTAGTCTGAGATTTCTGGGAGATTAAAGGTGCTATCCTCAAAGGGACTTCTCAAAGCTAATTATACTTATAAAGATGACTTTCAAAGTACTGAGCACATAATAGACTTTCAATAAACCCTTGCTGATTGAGCGACAGCTTTCTAGAGAAGAGAAAGATCCCTGCACGCCTTCTTTCATTAATTAAAACCGGGGGTGAGGAGAAGCCTAGCAAAAGCTCTCATAAATCAGATGGAAAATTTAACAAAATTAAGTCTACAATATAATTTCTGCTAGCCTTAGTTTCAGAACTCTGACCAGTATTTAGAGAATTGATCATTTTTATTCTCATTGTTATCTTCAGAAGGTTTTATTAATTTACATAATAGATTTGTATGGTTTATACTTTTTGCCATTATAAGAACAAGTGAACCTTACTAATTATTCATTCTAACCTCCTCCTTTCTGGCTCTTTTTCCTGCTTGTCGGTGTTCTTATTTATCTTGAATTATTTTCTTTCCCTGGTGCACTAAAACTCTGTTACTATTGTCCTTTTACAGGGTTCTCTAATTGCCAACATGATCCTAGGAATTATCATTTTGAAGAAAAGGTAAACAATATACTTTCATATTTTATGTGTAGGAAGGATATCCTGAGTCCCATCCATAAGCTGGATTCCTTCTCTCATAGTGGTGATAAGTTTGCTCTTGATCATCCAGCTTGTGTCTTTGTTCTCTCCGTGGCAGTGCTGTGTGTCCTGAGGCAGTGGACCAGGTAAGGGGCCCCCCTGTGGCTTTGGAGCGGCATTTCCTCTGTGTAGAACGAAGTAGCTCTTGTCACCATGGAATCTTCAGTACCATAGTAACCTCCAAAGCCAGCTGATCTAGAACTTCACTGTCCCATGTGGTCTCCACTAGCTGCATGGGACTATTTACATTTAAATTTAAGTTATTTAAAATTAAATAAATATTTAGTTTCTCACATTTTAAGTGCTTAGTAGCCACATGTGGCTAGTGGCACCCATGTTGGAGAACCCAGCTATGGGACATTTTCAACTTCACGGAAGTTCTTGGACGACGTGGTCGTAGAAGGTGTTTATCAGTACAATGTGATGAACTGACGATACCCATGTTAGAAAGAAAGTTCCTAACAAAGACCCAAATGGCCAAGAAGATGGGGTGAAAACTTTCAGGACTGTTCTATGTGGCTGTCATCAGTGCCTCTCTCTGGGATATGGTTGGGAAATACCAGAAATACCTGGGATACTTTCTCAAAGTATTTGTCTTCCACCTTCGTTCTGGGCCTTACCCCTTACTCCCAAGGAGGAAGGACACTGGGGAGAGTCAGCACATTCAGTCTGGAACATTCCTCAGGGGAAGTTCACCCTCACTGTTAAGATCACAATGGTACAAGCTCACGCCAGCTTTTCTCTGTATTCAGTATCTAGCCCCAGTGTTAGAACTCTATACCAGCTTAGAAAGTGCTGCCAGTTAAGAGTGTGGGAACCCCGAGTATTTAAGTAATAAGAGCAGTGTCCTAAGAAGGACAGTTGTCCTGTCTTGCTAGGCTCCTTATCATGAACGCTTTATCTTCTGAGGCTTATGTATTCCCCAGATGAGTACGACTGCAGTTGACTTCTTTTCCAGGTCTCCACATTAAGTGTTCATATGTAATGGGTTTGTTACATTGAAGTGACTGCTAAGCTTCTTGGTAGTGTAGACTTGACATTGGGACAGACCTGCAGGCCTTCCAACCTTTGATTTTGCTCATAATAGGGCTACAAAAGAACATATTATAAAAGGAATGTATTCTCCTGATAGTGCTCTGAAATGTCAGGGGCCTTTCTTAAACATTTCTGTTTCCCTGGAGAACTTGTTTTGGGTCTGTCATCTTGAATCTATCCAAGTAAGCCTTTTTGACTCTCCTTGGTGTGTATCACCCAGAGAGCAGGAATTTCCCTAAGGTGACCATCTAATATCAGGAATTAGTAAGTTGTTATCTTCTTTTGTGTATTTTGAGCAGAGCCCCTTAGGTTCATAGTGTGTTCCTCATTCTGGGATTTGAAGACCAAGTCTGTACTTACCTGAACCTGCCCTTTGTTAATTTTTAGGCCTGAGTTACAAACCTCTCCCTGTCTGGATCTTTCCAGATTGAAGAGTTCCCTTACTTTTCTATCTGCTTCCTCAGGGCCTGTTACCTCATCCTGCCTCTGTCCACTAGCAGGTTGCTCTTGGCCCCGATCTGCTGCTTAGCTAGTCCTGTTGGCCTTTTATGAGGTGATGTGATCAGAACTGTGCAAAGTGTTTGACTAGAAAACCTCGGATGGTTCATCCTATAAATTTAATTCCTTTTCATTCTTGCCTGAGGCCTTCTGCTTTATCAGTAAGAGCCCAAGAGAGATGTTAATGATGTTGTTTTAGTTATTATGAAATGCCACTGTTCTTACTACTAGTAGTCCTGTTAGTGTAATATTTCTTCTTTTATCCAACTGTGCTGACATTTAAAAACATTTAAGTCATTCAAAGGTGTTAAAAATATCCTCTCCCGACAATGGACAGTTGAATGATTTTTTTTTTTTTTTGAGCATTGAGTCCTGCTACTTGTCTCTGATACTCCATTCTTCATCTTGTCTGGTGTGTCTCTGACACTCATGTTTGGGCCCCTGAAGACCAGAAAAGCCACAGGAGGCAGTTAAGATCTGCCCAGCTTTCATTGGGACTCAAGCAGAATGGAATATCATGTCTGGTCTATGTCTTTTTTTGTTTTTGTTTTCTGATGAAACAATTTCTCGGTCCACAAACTAACGGAAACTATTTTAAGCAACACTAAAAAAGGGTGTTTAGTCATTAGTCAGCACCCTGCTTCCTTCATGTGTGTGATACCATCAGCTGTATTTTGGTGATTTGTGCTCTTATGCAACATTTGACTGTGAGCATCATATGGAAATTCGTATTGGTGCTTTTCTTTTCTTAAGGTGTTCTTGTTCTTGTTTTTGCAGATACAGCATATTCAAATATACCTCCATTGCCCTGGTGTCTGTCGGGATATTTATTTGCACTTTCATGTCAGCAAAGCAGGTGGTAAGAATCGCTTCACAAATCATTTCTATTCACTGCTTGCCATGGGGGCCCCGGTACTTTTATTGATACGGTACATTTACAGGCTTATGCAATAGAAGGATCCGGGTCTCTGCAAGAGGAGAGTGGAAGGGACTGGGTAACACAGATTGTTCCTTTCTACCCAGGCACCTTGCATGTAGTTCTGGTCTCTCTACCTGGTGTTTTTCTTTCCTTCCTAGACTTCCCAGTCCAGCTCGAGTGAGAATGACGGATTCCAGGCATTTTTAAGGTGGCTACTAGGCAAGTACAATAATTACAATAAAGCTAATTGCCTCTGCAGTTCTGTTCGCTGAGTTTTCTCCCGAGGAATAGGTTTCTTGGCAAGAAGCTTTGGCTAAACAGATTATGCCACAGAAGAGAGAGGCACCTGGGATCACCTGTCTCTGAACTTTGGTGTTCAGAACATGAAAAAAAGAAAATGTCCATGTTCAGGGTGGTGTGTTCTACAACGTGGATCCACGATTTCCTTGGTTGCCACTGGTATAGAAAGAAAAGTGCATGTCAGTTGCCTGTCCCGCTTTCTGGGAGCGAGTGCTTCGAGTGTCCTCCTTTTCTTCATGATCTGTCTCCCGAGTAGAAGCAGTAAATTTCCAGGGGACTCATTTCTAAATCTTAGATTCATTTTCTTCATAAGTTAGCTCTTCCATAATGAGTGTTCCCAAACCTGACTGATCATCAGAGTCTCCTAGGGAATTTTTAAAAATGAGTATCTCTTTGTGGAATCAGACAGCTCCCGTAGAGCTTTGGCCTCGTGCTGTCGGATAGGAGGGGAAACGCTTTCCAAGGGCAGCCGGTAGCGGCAGGAACAGATCGAGACGAAGCCGCAGAGAAACAGCAGCGAAAGAACTCGATTCTCCCTGCTGCTTGGCTTCGAAACTTCATCCCTTCAGGTCGCTCTTCTTCACATAGAAAAATCTTCATGAGCTGTTAGGAAACACTTCATCCAATAAGAAAAATTTGCAGAGGATATGAACATACAGTTCACAGGGAAAAATTAATATCTGATTATTAGGTTCAGCCTCAGTAGTCTTGGAATAGAGAGATGCGAATTGAAACCAAAATGTAGTACCTTTTTATTTTTGGCCTGTTAAAATGGCAAGAAAATAAACGATTATTCTCATTGCTGCTGAGGGTGCATTTTTGTGTAAACTGTTTATGGTAGAAATTGATACAGCCTTTCTGGAAAAATTTATGTAGTGAGTTTTAAAAATGGCTACAACTTTTGACTCTGTAATTTCATTTAGGAAAGTTTATCCTAAGGGAAATCATCAACATTTTGTTTAAAGATTTATGTACAAGGATGTACATTGATTTGAATGGTGAAATAATTGGAAGTAATCTAATCATTCTCATGTTGTAAGACAGTTAATATGGTCCCTCCACGTGATAGAGTCATGGAGCCATGAATTCATACCTTTGAAAAAATTTTAATCACTTGAAGGAAAATCCAAGAAAAAGATCATGAAGAAAGCAAGATGTACAATTGTATGTTCATTATCCCGTTTTAGCATAAAATATATACATAAATATATATATATAGAGAGAGAGAGAGCGCAACCTATCAAGGAGTAGGTAGTGATCCTGTGGTTGATTTTTATTTCTTTTAAAAATTTTGTACATGTTCTACAACTGGCTTGTAATTAGTGTAGAACAGTTGGTGTTCTTTAGGAAGACATCTGGAAATGAGCAAATCTAGTATCTTGTAACCTGATTTTTGTTTTTTTTTTTAGGAATTGGGGCACTGACTTTTGCACTTCTGATGTCAGCAAGAATGGGTATTTTCCAAGAGACCCTATACAAACAATTTGGGAAACACTCCAAGGAGGCTTTGTTTTATAATGTAAGCAATTTCTTGAACCTGAGGAAGATAAAAAGTACTGAGTTGTAATCTGTTATTTCAAATGAAATATGCATTTTTCTGATGTAGTCGAAGGACCAAGTATTTTTAATAGGCTACTAATGTGTATTCTGAGCCCCAGTTCTCTATGTGAGATGATCATGATCAGTGTGAACCTAGCGTGTCTGCTAACCAGGAACAAGTCTGGGGATGAGAACCTTCACCCCCGCAATGTTCCGGAGATGAAATCAAGTTAAAACCACTATGGAAACTTGGAACAGGAAAATAAGTTCCAAAAACAACATGTCGAGGGGGACGTTGGCAGGCAGGTGGGCAGGCATGTGAGAGAGCGGGGAAGAGGGCTGAGCGCAGTCCCTCCGGGGAGCTCTCTGTACTCGATGGAGAGTTCATTACCTACTTCTGTGTGCTTCCGCTGCTTTTTTGGAAACTGCTGAGCCAGAGCTGCCCTCTCTAACTGTGCTCTTCCTCCAACCTCTCTCCTATGGAGAGAACATCCACAACACAGCCCCTCAAGGTTCCGGGTGGTAGAGATGCCTTCGGCTTCAGTGTTCAGGTGGAGTCGGAGTCAGATGAGTCAGGTGTTCCTTCACCGCCAGCTTTTTGTACTGAAGTTGCAGACAGTCCGGTTGAGATACTTAACTGGAGCTGGAGTATGTGGCTGGGAGTTTAAAAAATAAGGAACAGTCTGTCTGGTTCACAGCTTTGAGACCAGTACCTGGCACAGAGTAGCTGGCCCGTAACGTTAGCTGTGATCCCGTACTGTGGTGCTGGTGGGCTGCTGTCAAGCACGTTCACCTGTGCTTACCTGTCATTCCCTCTCCTCTTCGTCCTTTTTATTCTTGTCTTCATTTCATTTTCCCTGACCTCGTATTGTCCTCAAACCTCTTTTTCCCACAAGTTACCTAAACTCCCTGAAATCGACCTTTGCCGCCTTTATAATTTTTAAATCCTTCTGTTCGCTAAGCCATTCTCAAAAGTAGCAAAATGTAGCAAATCCTATGGGCCGAATGGCTGTGAGTTCAAACTTCGCTTTTGTTGGAGGAAGGATGCTGGCTCCGTTTTTTTGTTTAGTATGTGGTGATCATCTGACTCCATTCCGTAAGGGCAAGAACTGCAGTTTGCGGTCAGTAGCACGCTGGACAGTGTCACCTGGTCCGAAGCCCTGGATACATTTAACCTAACGAGTCTGAATTGCTTTTCTTGCTGCAGTTTTACGAGTTGTTTGACAAGCAGTAAGTCATTGTAAAGCTGCTTCACACGTTGTATCATGTGTCTGTATTTAAATTGACATGAAATCTTTCTTCCCATAGCATGCCCTTCCACTTCCTGGCTTCATCTTCCTGGCTTCCGATATTTATGACCATGCAGTTCTGTTCAATAAGTCTGGTGAGTGGGATGTTATCCGGTAGAATTACCTGACAGGTTCTGTGGCCACCTCTCAGTTTTGCTATTGACTTGACCGCTGCTTTTTTCACAATCTTATCCAAATCACCGCCCTTTTGGGAGCCATCCCCCCTCCACCTCTTGGGGATACAGTGCTGTTCAGCAGCAGCTGCAGCGGCAAAAGCGTTTACAGGTGCTTCTCAGTCATTTGCAAACGATGGAAGAGAGTATCTTCAGATTTTCTGTTTTGCTTTGGAATTTGTGTGTTTGCATTTGCATGTGTGGAACATTTGATGTTTTGAGAATGTAAAAAAATAGCGATACCCCCCTGCAGAGGTGGGACCGTGAGAAACTGGGCAGCCGTCCAGCTGTGTGTGTTCCTGCTCTTCCTTTGCTGCTGGCGAAGGCAGACCCGCTCGCACACCCCGTCCTAGCTCCTTTGGAGCGAGGGGAAACAAGAACCACAAGGGGGCTTTTTTCCAAGATACAGGGTAGGTAGGCAGCAGGAATAAGCAAAATTAGTTCAGATGTCTACAGGGTAAGTTAGCTATTGTTAAAGGGGCTATTTAATCAACTAGCTATAAATTGCCAATTAACTTGAAAGGAATTACTTATGTGACTATCGACTAAAAGACATAGTGTGTACACAGACACATGAACACACAGGAACAAATAAACGTGTAAAATTAAGGCTTTATGTTGCTCGTATCTAAAATGGCAGGTGTGTTTTGTGGTAGGGGCAGTATGTGCCCTGTTAACTTGTTTGCCCTCAGAACCTGCGTTGGGAAGTTGTGAATGCTTCCTGTTGGAGTTTGCAGTGTTGCCTGTCCCATTTACCCACCGAAAGTGTGTAATGAAGGTAGTGTGTCAGGAAGTTTTTAAGGCTCCAAATTACTCAATCATTTCTGGCTTTTCTTTTCTTTTTTTTTTGAAGATATAATCGACACATGGCCATTTTTGACACAATGATTTTTAAGGTCTCTTGAGAATTCCCACATAACGAAGGGCTACTGACATAAACATATTACCAGATTCCTTGGGATTGATTTTGATTTAGTTACTAGAATGCTGCTTCTAAAAGTCACAGGGATGGGTATAAAAGTAAAATCTTTTTTAGAGTCTGCCTTCAACGTCTTCAAAATCATCCCTGAGTTAAGTATATGCTTTTTTCTTTCTCTGGCTTGCCTTGAGGTTATCTCAGATGAACCTGTTATCCTTGAATTTGTTCAGAGAATTGAATATCCACCTAAATATTTTGAGTCCTACTAATGGACTCTTACCCAGCAAATTGATACAGTGGATCTCTGAAGCTATTAAATAGTAATAATACTTGTTAATTTTCATTTCAGTACATGCTAAGTGTTTCAAAGACAGTAGAATACCAGATTATGGGGATTAGTCCAGACAGTTATATTACCTTTCTTTATATATACATCTTTCTGTGTTTTGCACAAGAGAAGTAACATTCATTTACTAACCAGACCTCACTGTCACTGTTAGAATTTCCTAGGTTATACTGTATAATTCAACTCCCCGAACAACTGAGGAATTTTTAAAAACGGATCTTTTGAGGATTACTGTGTCCTTACTCTCTTTGATCTTGAATATTTTATTTCCTCCCAAATATTTACTATGCAAGCCTCATAACATAAGAATGTATTTAAAGGAAGAAAAGTTACAGTTCCATTGCCTTAGACGTCAGCTAATTTCATTTTAGCAGTTTCTTTCCAGATACTGTTTACATATATTCTTACATAGTTGTCATCCTTGTGTAGATAAATTTTATACTTGCTTTTTCACTTGCCTTCTTTTTTATGTGAGTGTATATAATCTTCGTGATTCTTTTTTTAATCAGATGTGTCCTGCCTCATTTAGTGGAAGTTCTTTGCTTACACAGCCATTGCTCTAAGATTAGCCATTGAGATTGATTCAGTTTCTCCTCATTATAAATAGTACTCCCATCAATGGAGAATTTTCTTCTTCTTTTGAATTCATGAGGACTAATTCCTAAGAATGAATATAAATAACTTGTATTGTCCCTTAATATAAGCATTATGAAATTGATTTTTAAAGACCACACCCCAGTTGATACTACTACCAACTGAGTGGCTGCCAATTCCACTACCACCTTTCCAGATTAGGATTTTATAAGTTTTTAATTGCTGTTTTAATAGAGTATAAAATGGTAGAGCCTTGTTCAGTTTTGAATTCTTCAATTACTAGTAGGATTGAGTATATTTCCAAATGGCATTTAGTTACGGGTTGTCTTTACTCGTGTGTCGATTGTCAGTTAAGACCATGTCATTTTTAACTTCTCTGTGCCTCACAGTGTTTCTTTGTAAAGTGGGGTCGTAGTCAGGTGGATGGTGAAGAGTTTATTTTACAGGTAAAATAAATAATTTAAGAAACCAGTGTAATGACTCTTAAGACCTATGTGGTCTGGAATCAAGGCAAGTAAAGTGGTCTACTGTCCAAATCTACTTGCAGGGTAAGTACTGTTGCTGTCTCTGTTATGTTCAGTCTCCATTAAGCTGTCAAAAATATGACGGTCTCCCCTCTTTATCTTTGCAGAATTATATCAAGTTCCAGTCATTGGTGTGACAGTGCCCATCATGTGGTTTTACCTCCTCATGAATGTCATCACTCAGTATCCTTTGCACTCCTCTGCCACATGGTCTGCTCCATGGTCTTTTGACATAGGAATGTTTATTCTTCTAACGGTGCGGTGACATGAGTTTTGTTTCTGCCTTGATCTGTTCTGTACTACTGGAGACAGAGGTGCCTTCGTGGGGGGCCAGAGAGAGGTTAGTGCTCCAGGAGGTCAGTAAGTCACTGGGCGCCATAAAGGAATTGCTCTGGATAACTCAGTGGATAACTAAGTATTAGTATATGACATGAATGCTCTGTGATTTCTGCTGGAGTTTTTCAGTAACCTAGGATATGTCACAAGCTGCCACAAAATTCTGCAAGAAATTTCAAACTAACTAAAACCTAATTTTTTCAATGGTTCTTTTGAACAACTTTAAGTATGTTATAAAAGTCATGAAGGCTTTGAAACCGTGAAACAGGTCGAGATTGGTTTCATTCCTCTAACGTCACCTAATAGATTTGCTGGCAGAGTTCCTTTTTGGACGAGTAGGTGGAGCCCGGGTCCTATAAAGTAAGTTTGCTGACCTTTATTGAAAGTGTTACCTACCTTCTGTCACTACTTGGGAGGGGGACCCTCACCGTAAACCGTGTGAAGAATTCGGAAGAATAATGGGAGTTCTGCAGGCAGTTTCAAGTTAGGATCCACAGATGAATGGTAGGACATTCATTCTGCAGGATGTTCCACTAAGGAAGAGCCTCAGAGCAGCCATAACCCACCCCCGTGTTTTCTGGTTCTTAGAATATGAACATTTAAACCAAGAGCGATGCCAGAATGTTCTCCCTGGTGTTCTCTCTGTAGTCTTCCGAAAACCACCTTAACCCCACCACTCCAGGTACGTGTGCATCCGGGGCGTCTTCATTCTCACCACAGAATGCGCCTCCCTTACCGTCACCCTCGTTGTGACTCTACGCAAGTTCGTTAGCCTCATCTTTTCCATCTTGTACTTCCAGAACCCTTTCACTCTGTGGCACTGGCTGGGTACCTTGTTTGTCTTCATTGGGACCCTAATGTACACAGAAGTGTGGAACAACCTAGGGACCACAAAAAGCCAGCCTCAGAAGGACAAGAAAAACTGAGGTCTGCGTGGAGCAGAGACCAGTGTCCTAACGTGCCAGGGTCTGGTGAAAGTCTGGCCACCATTTCACGTTCGTTAATGCTGAAGTATTGAACCAACCTTGTACGAGAGAATCCTCAGAAGGAGGGACTTCTCAGATTTCTTAAGGCTGTACAGACCGTTTGCGGACTCTAAATGGACACCCCTCAACCATGAAGTAGAAACAAGAACACTTCTCTGCTATTGAACAGCCGGTTTGTTACTTGTTTTGTTTACCAAAATATTTAGTACTGTTACTTGTTTATTGAATTGAGTCCCCACAGCTACTAGTTTTATATGCGTGGTCTCAGACGAGTTGATCTCTCGTTGCCGTTCTGATGATTTTCTGCCACACAGTCATTATCCTCCTGTGGCCTCATCCCTTCTTTCTGTCACCTTTCCCCTCCCCCTGCCACCACCGCAGCACTGTCAGCCAGTCAGATGCTCCAGCCTCATCCTTGGGAAACAGCTGAGTGGCCCTGTGAATTGAGACCCCAGTGACATTGGGCCCGGAAAAGAAGCGGTTGTCCCTGTGAGCAGAGCCTTGTCACCCTCGAGCAGGGCCGGTGGGAATTCTTTCCCCCAACTTGCTTTTTTTTTTTTTTCCTCTTATGCAAAAGTCTTTTGCTTTCTGTGATTAGAACAGACCTGCGGCGCATCTCTCTATGGCACAGAGTTAATAAGAAAGGTTTATGTGAGTCGGGAGGGAGAGATGTTTTCCTCCGTCTTGTACATGGAGCCCTTCAGCTCAGAATGGAGATGGTGCTGCCAGGGTGGCCGGGAGCAGCTGCCCCTCGGCGGCACCCAGAGAGCCCCAGCTCCCCTCTGGGCCCAGCCAGGCACGCACAGGGCTGGTTCCCAGTGGGTGCGTTAGCTCTTTGAAAGGCTTCTTAACCAGAGATGCCACTCTGCCTGTCAGTCTGATAGAGTCATGGGCAGTCAGGCTAAGGAGTAGACTAGTATATGGTGGGCGTGGTGGGTAAATCAGGTCCAGTCACAACAAAAATGAAGGTGGATTTTTTTCTTTCCTATGAGGTATCTCAGTGTTCTTGGTGGTTATTTACAGGTGGTTGGGAGGTAATGTGTTCTGCTGTGTAGAAACATGATGCCCCTTCCGGCTAATCATTTCGGAGGTGTGGTTTTTCCTTCCTGGGATAATTTTGAGAAAGAGGAACAGTGTCAGTATAGCATGTGTAAGGGTGTGTGTGTGCGTGCGTTTGTGTAGTTCTGTGATAATACTGGAGGAGAAAAGAGCATGAAAGTATGTTCTTCTATTTCCTCATTCTTCACTCAGCCTTGGACCTTCATTAACCTCACAGAAGTACATGCACTTCCGTCTTTTGCACACAAAGCCCTTCCTTTGGGCATAGACTGTGTTCTTACATTGCGATGTGGTTCTCCAGATCTCCTTGTCTCATTCTGTAGTGTGGATATTTCCTTATCTGCAGCTGTTCTCTGATGGGGTCTGAGATAAGTGTTGGGTCATTGGGTCGCTTTGGGGAAGTAACTTAAGCTGCCTCATTGTTTCTCCATGTTAGTCACCGGGTTTTCAGACTAATTTGTTGTTCTGAAGGACAACTTTCCAGAGCTAATAATTGGTCTACCCTAAAAGATGCCAAATTTGGTGTGAACCCGTTCATGGAATCAAAAGGCATTTTCTTTGAAATATGTAGAGTTCCTCAGGCTGATGATGCTATAAATAGCATGTGTTAAATATCCTCTTAAAAACAATTAATAAAAGCTACTTTTTAAAAAATCACTTAATAAAATCACTTAATAGAAGAACCTGTCCCTAGGGGCTATTGGATTGCTACGTATCTGGAGTCTTAACAGGCTTTCATAACTTAGTGTTATCCTTTTTATGTTGATGAAAATTTTTAGTTATTGAAATGTGTTGGTGTACATAGACAGCATTTAACTGGGTCTATTAGGTTTTAGATTCTGGTTTTAGAAAGTACATGTCCCTCTCAGTCTGAACACCTCTGCTGGTTTTATTAACAAGAGGTTATATATGGACAGATTATGGCACTTAACCAAAAAGGAACATATGTAAGAACAGAATGTCTGAAGTGCCCTCTGAGTTGATTTTCTCTCTAGTGGCCAGATGTAAGAAAATATGTCTAATGGACACTAATACTTCCATTAACAACTTTTTTTGGACCATTTATTTCCATAGGATAACTGATTTTTCAATCCAGGTTGAAACTAATTTCAACTTCTATTAAAGAGGCAAATAAACCATTTTGTAGAGGACCAGACCCATGCAACTGAAGGAGAAATGTCTATTACAGTGTTTCTCCTCTTCTCTGGGTCAAGACTATGTAACTGTGTACCCTAGAGATAGAGTTTGTTTACAAGAGAGATTGGTGTTTAAGACAGCCAAAACTCTACCCTTAGAGCAAAGATCAAATAGCAGATGCTACTAGCCAGAAAGTATACTGTGTGTGTGTGTACATGTGTATACATACTTGGGTACCCACTTAACAACTTGACCACTGTCATAGATAAAGTAACAGGAGAAAATGGTAGATATTTGAATTAATGTAATACCTACATCAGCTTTTACACAATTCTGTTGTCACATTATAAATGCTCTTTTTCATTTTTTTCATTTTTTTTTTCTTGATCCTTTTTATTTTCCTTTTCGTCTAAAACAGTCATTAATGTACTTGGTAAATGTCTATCAAGTTTTAAAATATTTAGACACAATCTAGTTTTTCCTCCTCCTTCCTGCCCAGTTATCCAATTATGAAATGCTACAGTATCTTATTCTTGTGGGAAGATTACCTGACATTTTTAAAGCATTCTAATAACTTGAGGTCATTTCTTGAGCACCTTTCCTCCCTTCTGCCCTATTTTGTTTCCCTCCTAAGCCCCACCTCCAGTGTCCTCACTGCAGTCCCTGTTCACTTGTGTACTTTTCCACACCTGTAATCTTGTATTTGTTTATGCCTCTGTTCTCTGGGGCCTCTCAGATGTTTTTCTGGATTTTTACAAGGTATTTATATCTGTGTAGCACGTATTTTGTTAGACATTGTTATAAGCATTGATACTTGGAGTGTGAGAAGATCTGGCCCATATGTGAATATATGTATAGATAAGTATGAACATGAGGGTAAATGTAAAAATGTTTATATGTTTTGTTACCTGAAACTGGGGCTGAAAATCTTAACCCCCATGTTCTTCTATATTTGGAAAATAATGTTCTTGTTTGCTCTTTTCACCCCACGTTGAGCTCACTTTACTCACCAGTGCCAAATGCCAGGGAGAGGGGAGGTGGAAAACCTCAGGAATTATTCAGAGCCAGTGAATAAGCTGTGGGCTGGTGGATCAGTTGGCATGTCAGAGTGAAGGGGAGGAAGAAAATTTCCTGTCCAAGGTTCTTCCTGCTGGACTAGGAATTACATTTACATGATACAGATTAACAGGAGGAAAAAAAAAATCAGTTTTATTTTGTGCACCCGGAGTCCCAATAAGGAAACTGAAACCTAAATAGAAGACCAAAGCAGGCATTTTTAAAATACACATTTTAGACAGTAAACCTGTCAGGACTTGACAGGATAAAGAAAACGGATGTTTGGGAGCTTTAGTAAGGAATTCGGGCTGTGGTAGTAGATTAGTAAAAATATAACCAGGTTTGTTTCTGCAGCTTTCTTGGCTTTAAAGATTTTTTTTTTTTAGTTTTCTTAGTGCAGGGAGGGTACCTTTCACATGGGAGACTTATTTTCTACTTTCAGGAGGATAGAGGAGGGTCTGAGTGTCCTTGTACATGCTGTTTCCCACATAGTTTCAATTCAAAATAATGAGTATGCCATTGTGGTACATTATGGGGCCTGCCCTTGGCCTCTGCAGTTCCCTCCACCAAAATTTCCCTGGAAGTTTCACACATTAAAAGTTCCAGATTGTTCCATTTCAATGAACCAGTCTGGGTTCTGACGATAACGTCAGTTTAGTTAAACTCATTTCAGGAGGTGGTGATGTGTTCTCAAAGTTAGTCCAATGGTTCGAATCAGGAATGAATAAGCCATTTCTATGGAAACAAAAGCAATGGTTAATGATTGGATCAAATTATAAACCAGTTTCTGAGGGGAGCAGTCGAGTGGATTTCTGGATGACTGTGGCAGTCTGATGTATTTTCGTGGTTTGTAATTGGAGTTTCTGTGATCTTTCTGAGTCATCCGTAGAGCAGCAGGCATGGAGATCGTGTACATATGAGCTGTTGCCACTTCTCAGAAGCTTAAGTTGTTTATATGCAGTTTGCAGGGCTTCAGGAAAAAGTGCAGTTTTTGGTTAGCAAGCCAAGTAAAAAGGATGGGGAAGAAAAACAAAAATGTTAGTTGGGGGAGTTGTAGCCAGGCACTGGAGAAAACCACAAGAAATCAGGATCTTATCCAGTTTATAATGAAGTGTATTAGAATATAGTATTCACAAAGGTATGTTATTGGAAGTTTTTCTCTTTATAAGCACACTCATTTTTACCAGAGATAGCCCAGTTGAGACTAATTGGTTTGCAAAATAAGTGTAGTTTTTTAGAACTTGGTCTGATTCCTTATATAAGTGCAGCAAGAATAGCGATTGACTGTATAGGCTCTTTTTATAAGGACTCTCCAGACTGAACTTCACAGCCTCTCAAGGTTGGAAGCCAAGCCAGATGCTTGCCACAGATTGCACCTGTAAGATTTGGATTGATTCTTTCTCAAGGTCCCCAAAGTACCCCAAGGTTCTTTTTCCTGCCAGAAGTGACCATCTCTCTTCAACTGGTAAGTTTGTTGGGAACCCTGTCAGCAAGATATCAGGCTATTTTTCCAGGGGGCTTTATTGGCTCCATATAGTCAACCTTAGTTCCTTAAGCTCTCTGGTAATATCTGAGTTTATGCAGGTCTCCCTCAAATACGACATTCCAGTCAAAGCCTTGGTAATATAACCAGGGTTTCCAGTTGTGTCCTATTACTTATTGAACTTATGCAAATGAATATATTATGAAAATATAAGAATACTGAGAGTTTTTGAATTCCTAAGGGATCAGGTAGAGAGAAGATAAAGGTTTTATATTCACAAAGGTATATTTTATCAAATTGCTGTAAGTTATCTTAATTTCTTTAAATCTGGATAAACAATGTTTCAACAAAAGAAAGTCATAAAAATTATAATCATCTTCCATTCAGTCCCATGTTATTATTGTTTTGCTTAAATCTAATTCTTTCATTAGTTCTGGAAGTTCTTACCGAGTTCAGTTGCATGATCTTAATATTATCAGAAACCTGTACTTCAGTTTCTTTCCATGAGTCTCAGTGCAGACAAAACACAATTGCAGGACGGCTTGTAAAAGCATCTGAGTATAACAGTCTGGAAACAACAAAAGACTTAAAAGTGGCCGTCGTTAGAGATCTGATTACAGTTCATAACAATGCAGTTGACAAGGAAATTCGGTTATTTCTGTGACATAGAACACTTCAAACAACATACTAGGACATACCTGATTTCTAAGAGCTTCATACAGTTTTTAATAACATTTCTATACACTTATAATCTCAGAGAGTTCAGTATCACTCGACAGAGCTTCCCATTTAACTTAACCAGCCTAATTAGTGTAATCTTTTTATAAGGAGACCAAGTATCTGTGGGCCCTCTGGAATATTTCAGTTAGATGGTGATGAAAAGACTTTATTGACAAACTTTCCAAAATCAAACATCAAAATGTTTGAACATTTTATTAAATAGGATCGCTGATCATTCTGAAATATTTAACCAAAGTGACAAAAGATTTTAAAGGCAAATACCCAAGGTTACATAATTGTGAGCAAAAGTTGGCTCTTTTAATATTGAAGACTCGGTTTTCCTGAATGATCAAAGATCTGATGAAGACATAGAATCTTAGATTATTGGTTTGCTTTTCATAAATTATAAACAAAACTATTTAATGTTAAAACTTAAATTTATTCTAATCTTAGCCATTACTGACCATATATAAAATTCCTTTTTTACATTCAGATTTTGTTCTAAGTTTTTCCTCAACAAAAATGTCTTTGCATTCCTCATATCTTTCTCTTAGTGAAAGCATTTTCCTTGTATAAAGAGTGGTTTCTTTTATTTGGGGTAGCTTTAACCCATTTAATTTGAATTCTTAGGTGAAGTTTGTGAAGTAGGAAAACCTTGATCTCCCCTTCTCTGAGGGCTGACTGGACAGCTTCCCATAGAGAACAGCGAGAGAGACCGACATGGTAACAACTGGGAACCCCCACCCCAACACTGTAAACTGCAGTGGGGAGGGATAGAATTGAGGGACTGAACAGATTTATCTGCCCTGGAATGCAGATAATAAATATTCTAGTTGCCTTTTTAAACCATGGCTTTTTAAGGAACTAGCTCTCTACCAAGCAGTAGGGGGCCTGCTGGAACACTCTCCGGTCAGAGAGGCTGCAGCATGCGCCTGTTTACACTCCTTCACCCTGATAATGCAGATTTAAATAGGATCCAGGCTCCCGGGCTGGCCTACTTCTGTGAGCCCAGGGCCCCAGCACATACTGGGTATACCTGGACAGCATAGACTACAGCTCCAGCTGTATCACCAAGGTGACACAGGGGCAAAGCATCTTGGGATAGTCCAGATGACTTGCCTGAGCACCCCCCTGCACATGGCTGGGGAACTTTCCACCCAGGCCTCCTGCGGCTCCAGCAGTCTTACCATTATGTACCTTGCAGAAAAAGCCCTGGGCTCCCCCAGCTTGTCCCTACTTCAGCTTCAGCTGTCCTGCTGGAGTGCTCTCTGCAGAGCCCTGGGATCCCCAGTCCACACACCTGCTACAGCCAGCCCAGTGGCCAGGCACACAGTCTACACCAGCCAGCCTTCCACAAGGCAATTTCCTCAAGTTTAGAAAGGAAGTAACTATTCTACCTATTTCATAGAAATAAACACAAAATGAAGAATGTGCTCTAACCAAAAGCACAAAACTTCAGGAAAAAAACTAAATGAAATGGAGATCAACAATCTACCTGATAGACATAAGAGTAGATGAACTCAGAACTTCAACAAAGAGAAAATATAAAAAAGAGCCAATCAGAGGGAAAGAATACAGTAACAAATGAAAAATACACTAGAAAGAATCAACAGCAAATTAGAGGATGCAGAGGAGTGGATCAGTGATCTGGAAGACCGGCTAATGGAAAGCACCCAACCTGAAGAGCAAAAGAAATTTTTAATGCTGATAGGTTAAGAGATCTCTGGGACAACATCAAGCATATGGATATTCACATTATAGGGCTCCTAGAAAGAAGAGAGAACTTAACTAACCTGGGGGAAGGAAAGAGACACCCAGGTCTAGGGAGCACAGAGAGCCCCAAACAAGATGAACCAAAGGTGGTCCAAAACAAGACACATAATTAAAATGTCAAAGATTAAAGATAATCTTAAAAGGAGCCAGCAAGAAGCAACTAGGTATGTACAAAGAAAGCCCCCCCAAGGCTATATGATTTTTCAGCAGAAATTTTGCAGGCCGGAAGGGAGAGGCATGACACATTCAAAGTGCTGAAAAGAAAAAAACCTATAAC
The DNA here is from genome assembly GCF_004348235.1 of Phoca vitulina. NCBI lineage: Eukaryota > Metazoa > Chordata > Mammalia > Carnivora > Phocidae > Phoca > Phoca vitulina. The sequence continues at coordinate 11,922,970 of NW_022589707.1, forward strand.
CAAGAGTACTTTACTGAGCAAGATGGTCATTCAGAATTGGAGAGAGAAGGAATTTCCCAAACCTAAGGTAAAGGAGTTTATCACCACTCAACTGGCCTTACGAGAAATGTTAAAGGGAATTCCTTTTTTTTTTTCTTTTTTAAAGATTTTATTTATTTATTTGACAGAGATGCAGAGGGAGAGGGAGAAGCAGGCCTCCGGCGGAGCAGGGAGCCTGATGCAGGGCTTGATCCCACGACCCTGGGATCATGACCTGAGCCGAAGGCAGATGTCCAACGACTGAGCCACCCAGGCGCCCCAAAGGGAATTCTTTTAAGTGGAAAAGAAAAGCCCATAATTAGAAGAAAATTAGGAAAAGGAAAAAAATTCACAAGTAAAAGCAAATATACAAAGTAGTGTATCAGTCACTATAAAATTAATGATTAAAAGACAAAGGTAGTAATATCAATTATATCTAATAGTTAAGTTATATCTAAATAGGGACTCAAAAAATAGGATGTAAAATATATACATAAAATATGGAGGGGGCTGTAAAATTGAAGTTCTTTTAGAATGTGTTCGAACTTAAGCAACAGTCAATCAACAATACAGACTTATATACTTAGGATCTTATATATAAGCCTCATGGTAATTACAAACCAGAAATCTATAATAGAGACACAAAAATAAAAAGGATAACACTAAAGAAAGTCATCAATTACAAGGAAACAAAACTATAACCAGGAAACAATGAACAAAATGGCACTAAATACATACTTAGTAATTACCTTAAATATAAATGCTCAAATCAAAAGACATAGGGTTCTCTCTCCCTCTCTCTCATAAATGAATTAAAAAAGGGGGCACCTGGGTGGCTCAGTCACTTAAGCGTCTGCCTTCACGACTGCCTTCAGCTCAGGTCATGGTCTCGGGGGTCCACACAGAGGCTGTTTGTCCCTCTCCTTCCCCGTCTGCTCCTCCCCCAACTTGCGTGCTCTCTCTCTCAAATAAATGAATAAAATCTTAAAAACAAAAGACATAGGGTAACAGGATAAAACAACCAGACCCATCTATATGCTGCCTACAAGGGACTTACTTCAGACCACTTACAGAGTGAAAGTGAAAGGATGGAAAAAAAGATTTCATGCAAATGAAAGGGGGAAAAAAAAACTGGGGTAGCAATATTTACACAAAATAAACTTTAAAACAAAGGCATTATATAATAATGGGATCAATCAAGAGGATATAACAATTATAAATATCTATTCACCCACCATTGGAGCACCTAAATATATAAAGCAAATATTAACAGAGGGAGAAATTGACAATAACAGGAGGGAAATTTAACATCCCACTTGGATCGATAGAGCATCCAGACAGAAAATAAGTAAACCGTGGCTTTGATGGGTTTTACAGATATATATAGAACATTCCATCCAAAAACAACAGAAACACATTCTTTTTAAGTACACATATAACATTCTCCAGAATGGATCACATGTTAGGCCACCAAACAAGTCTCAATTAATTTAAGAAGATTGAAATCCTATCAAGCATCTTTTCTGACCACAATAGTACGAAACTAGAAATTACAAGAATGGGAAAAAAAAAAAAAAACAACACATACGCACATGGAGCCTAAACATGTTACTACCTAACCAGTGGGTCAATGAAGAAATAAAAAATAAATGAGGGTGCCTGGGTGGCTCAGTTGGTTAAGCGACTGCCTTCGGCTCAGGTCATGATCCTGGAGTCCCGGGATCGAGCCCCACATCAGGCTCCCTGCTCAGCAGGGAGTCTGCTTCTCCCTCTGACCCTCCTCCCTCTTATGCTCTCTGTCTCTCATTGTCTCTCTCACAAATAAATAAAATCTTAAAAAAAAAAAAAAGAAAAGGAGACAAATGAAAACCTAACAGTCCAAAAATCTTTGGGACACAATGAAAACACTTCTAAGAAGTTTATAGCATTAGAGGCCTACCTGAAGAAATGAGAAAAATTTCAAATAATCTAACTTAACATGTAAAGGAACTTGAAAAAGAACTTTAACAGGGTGCCTGGGTGGCTCAGTTGGTTAAGTGACTGCCTTCGGCTCAGGTCATGATCCTGGAGTCCCTGGATCGAGTCCCGCATCGGGCTCCCTGCTCGGCAGGGAGTCTGCTTCTCCCTCTGATCCTCCCCCCTCTCATGTGCTTGCTCTCTCTCATTCTCTCTCTCTCAAATAAATAAATAAAATCTTCAAAAAAATAAAAAAAATTTAAAAAAAAGAAAAAGAACTTTAACAAAGCCCAACGTTAGTAGAATGAAGGAAATAAGTGAAACTAAAAAAATTACAAAAGATCAAGGAAACCAAGAGCTGGTTCTTTGAAAAGATAAACATAATTGATAAATTAAGAAAAAAAGGACTGAAATTAAAATCAGAAATGAAGTAACCACGGACATCACAAAATGACAAAGGATTATAAGAGGCTACAAAAAATATATGCCAACAAATTGGGCAATCTAGAAGAAATGGATAAATTCCTAGAAGTATACAGTCTTCTGGATAAATTCCTGGAAGTATAGAGTCTTCCAAAAGTGATTCAGGAAGAAATAAAAAATCTGAACAAACCGATTACCAGTAATGAAATTGAATGGGTAATCAAAAAGTTCTCAGAAGTCTAGGAACTGATGGCTTCACAGATGAATTCTGCCAGACATTTAAAGAAGATTTAAGGGACGTAAATAAGAGTTAATTCCTGTTTTCCTCAAACTCTTCCAAAAAATAGAAGAGGAAGGAAAGCTTCCAAATTCATTTAACAAGGCCAGCATTACCCTCATACCCAAATCAGACAAAGACAGTATAAGAAAACTACAGGCTAATGTCCCTGATAAACACAGATTCAAAAATTCTCAACAAAATATTAACAAACTGAATCCAACAATACATTAAAAGAATCATTCGTTATCATGTGGGATTTATTCCAGGGATGCAAGTATGGTTCAATATCTGCAAATCGATCACCGTGATACATCACATCAACAAAATGAAGATTAGGGGCACCTGGGTGGCTCAGTTGGTTAAGTGTCCAACTCTTGATTTTGGCTCAGGTCATGGTCAGGGTCCTGGGATCAAGCACCATGTTGGGCTCCATGCTCAGCAGGGAGTGTGTGTGGGGATTTTCTCTCTCTCAAATCTTTAAAAAAAAAAAAAAAATGAAGGATAAAAAGCATATGACCATCTCCAGAGATGCTGAAAAAGCATTTGACAAGATTTAACAAAATGGGTTTAGAGGAAACCTATCTCAGCATAACAAAGGCCATTATGATAAACAAACACATAGCTAACATTATACTTAATGAGGAAAACTTTCAGTTAACAGCTTTTCCTCTAAGATCTAAAACAAGACAAGGATGTTAATCTACTCTAGCCACTTTTACTCAACATAGTACTGGAAGTCTGAGCCACAGCAATCAGGTAAGAAAAAGACATAAAAGACACCCAAATTGGTAAGGAAGAAGTAAAACTTTTACTATTTGCAGAAGACATAATATTGTATAAAAAAGCCCTAAAGACTCCACCAAAGAACTGTTAGAACTGATAAGTGAATTCAGTAATGGTCTCAGGATATAAAATTAATATGAATCTTTCATTTCTGTACATTAATAATGAAATAGCAGAAAGAGAAATTAAGAAAACAATCCTATTTATAATTGTACCAAAAGGAATAAAATACCTAGGATTAAACTTAACCAAGGAGGTGAAAGATTGGTACTCTGAGAACTATAAAATATTGATGAAAAAAATTAAAGATGATGCAACAAATGGGAAGATATCCCATGCTCATAGAATGGAAGAACCAATATTGTTCAAATATCCATACTACCCAAAGCAATATACTGATTTAATGCAATCCTCATCGAAACACCAATAGCATTTTTCACAGAACTAGAACAAATAATACTAAGAATTTGTATGGAACCACACAAGATCCCAAATAGCCACAGCAATCTTGAGAAAGAACAATAAAGCTGGTGGTATCACAATCCCAGATTTCAAGATACAGTACAAAGCTGTGCTAATCAAAGCAATATGTTACTGACACAAAAGGAGACCCATAGATCACTGGAACAGAATAGAGAGGCCAGAAATAAACCCATGCTTATATGGTCAGAACAGAGAAGGCAAGGATATACAATGGGGAAATGACAGTCTCTTTAATAAATGGTGTTGGGAAAACTGGACAGCTACATACAAAAGAATTAAACTGGACCACTTTCTTATACCATACACAAAAATAAACTCAAAATGGTTTGGAGGCTTAATTATGAGACCCAAAGCAGTAAAACTCCTTAAAACATAGGAGGGGGAGGAGCAAGATGGCGGAGGAGTAGGAGACCTGGATTTCGTCTCCTCTCAGGAATTCAGCTGGATAGGGATCAAACCATTCTGAACACCTACGAACTCAACAGGAGATTGAAGAAAAGAATAGCAACAACTCTCTGAACAGAAAAGCGACCACTTTCTGGAAGGTAGGACGTGCGGAGAAGTGAATCCGAGGCGATATTCGGGAGGATAGACGGTGGGGGAGGGGCCTCCGTCAGCCGCTTCTGGCAAGTGATAGAGCCACGGAGCACAAAACCGGAACTTTTAGAAGTCGGCTCCGCTGAGGGACGTCACTCCAGTGGCTAAGCGGGGGGTGGAACCCTCGTGAGACAGTGTAGTCTCAGGACCCTCGGGGTCACAGAAAGACCGGGGGTGCCTGAGTGCGGCAGAGCTCCCAGGTATCGGAGCAGGGAAGCCGGCTGCAGAGACGGAGCCGAGGCGCGGGCTCTCAGCTCGGGGTTGTCATAAACCGTGATCTGGGGCACAGTCGGGCCACTGCTCCTCCAGCAGGGACCCAACAAGCGGCAGATCCGGGGAGACTCCCCTTCCTCCCCCGGGAGGAGCGGCGCGGGAGCGCACCGCAGGGATCTGCTGGGTTTGGAGACTTCACACGGGGTCGGGTGCCAGAAATAGAAACGCTCGGTCACAGGCCGGGTGAGCACGGAGTGTGGCCGGAGACCAGGGAGACAGGAGTGACTGACTGCTTTTCTCTGGGGGCTCACTGAGGAGCGGGGCCCCGAGTTCTCGGCTCCTCCGGGGCAGAGATTGGGAGGCCGCCATTTTCACTCTCGGCCTCCAACGCTGTACGGAAAGCTTGCAGGGAACAAAAGCTCCTGAGAGCAAACCCGAGCGGATTACTTAGCCCGGACTGGCAAGGGCGGGGCAATTCCGCCTCCAGCAAAGACATTTGGGAACCACGGCAACAGTCCCCTCCCCCAGAAGATCAGCGAGAACAGCCAGCCAAGACCAAGCTTACTGATCAATGAGAACGGCAGAACTCCAGCGCTAGGGGAACACTGCACATAGAATTCATGGCTTTTTTACCATGATTCTTTAGTCTTTCAAAGTTAATTTTTTTAACTTTTTTTTTTTTAATTTTTCTTTTTCCCTTTTTCAACATCTTACCAATCCCTTTAAAAAAAAAACTTTTTTATTTTTCATTTTTAGAGTCATATTCTATCCCTTCATAGTAGTTACCCTTATTTTTGGTATATATATATAAGTTGTTCTCTCTTTAAGGGATACAGTTTCTTCTAACAGATCAAAATATACCCTAAATCTCTAGTGTATGGCTTTATTCTAGTCTCCTGCCTGATCACATTCTCTCCCTTTTTTTTTTTAAATCCTCTTCGTTCTTTTTTCAACCAACTTCTTATCAATTCCTTTTATAAAATCTTTTTTTTTTTTTAAGATTTTATTTATTTGACATAGAGACAGCCAGAGAGGGAACACAAGCAGGGGGAGTGGGAGAGGGAGAAGCAGGCTTCCCGCCGAGCAGGGAGCCCAATGCGGGGCTTGATCCCAGGACCCTGAGATCACGACCTGAGCCAAAGGCAGATGCTTAACGACTGAGCCACCCAGGTGCCCCTATAAAATCTTTTATAAGTTTCATCTTTACAGTCATATTCCATCCCTTCATTGTATTAACCCTTATTTTTGTACATATATAAGTTTTTCTTTCTTTAAAATTTTGGGAGGCAGTTTCTTCTAACAGACCAAAATACGCCCAAAATCTAGTGTGTGGCACTGGTCTATGCACCAGCCTGATCATATTTGATCATATTCTGTTTGTTGTTTCATTTTTGTTTGTTTTTATCTTTTTCTTTTTCTTTTTTCTTTCTTTCCCTTTCTTTTCCCCTGGTTTCAGGTCTTTTCTGATTTGTTTAGTGTATATTTTCTGGGGACGTTGTTACCCTGTTAGCATTTTGTTCTCTCATTCATCTATTCTCCTCTGGACAAAATGACAAGACAGAAAAAATCACCTCAACAAAAAGAACAAGAGGCAGTACTGCCTACCAGGGACCTAATCAATACGGACGTTAGTAAGATGTTGGAACTAGACTTCAGAATGATGATTTTAAAGATACTAGCTGGGCTTGAGAAAAGCATGGAAGTTATTAGAGAAACCCTTTCTGGAGAAATAAAAGAACTAAAATCTAACCAAGTCGAAATCAAAAAGGCTATTAATGAGGTGCAATCAAAAATGGAGGCTCTAACTGCTAGGATAAATGAGGCAGAAGAGAGAATTAGTCATATAGAAGACCAAATGATGGAAAATAAAGAAGCTGAGAAAAAGAGAGATAAACAACTACTGGATCACGAGGGCAGAATTCGAGAGATAA